>NC_056743.1:1291371769-1291675616 GCF_019279795.1 Protopterus annectens | reverse complement strand
AAAAATGACACCATTTGAAGCAGGGGAACCAAAGTATTCAGTGTATTATTTTACAGGGAAGCAAAACAGGACTGGAATACAGGTTTGCAGGCATTTCTAAGTAACTCAGTATCGTGGGTGGGATTGTGAATACGTCTGAGTGATGTCACAAAAACAGGAGGTGATTTCCCAAGTGACTGACAGTGTTTCAGCTTCGGTCCGAGGCAGAAATGCAGTTTAAGAAATGAGCCAGTGCCCCTTTAAACATATGGGTGTAGAGGCCAACACTAGGCTGTTTGCCCTAGGGAATGACAGCTTATCCAGAGTGTGTGTGTGTGGGTGATTGTGGTTGGTCTGTGTGCAAGTCTGTGTGAGGGAAATGTTCCTTTTAGCAACTGGGAAAACACACCACAGGATGCTCATTCCCCTTTCTAAACACTGATGATGTGAGCACTCTATAAGTATATCAGGAGAAAAGAAATCTCCCAGTAATCCGAATAACACGCTCCGCTAATGCGTCCGTCTCCAGTGTCATAACATAGGTAGGGGTTTGAATCCGGCAAGTGTGTGTGAAGGGGGTTTAGTGTGTGTGTATGAAAGGAACATACCTTTTGGCAACTGTGAAAACACACCACAAGATGCCCATTCCCCTTTCTAAACACTGATGACGTCAGCACCCTATAAGTATATCAGGAGAAAGGAAATCTCCCAGTATTCCGAATAGCGCGCTCTGCTAATACATCCGTCTCTAGTGTCTTAACATAGTTAGGTAGGGGTTTGAATCTAGCAAGTGTGTGTGAAAGGGGGTTAGTGTGTGTGTAAGTGTGTATGAAAGGAACATCCCTTTTGGCAACTGTGAAAACACACCACAGGATGCCCATTCCCCTTTCTAAACACCGATGATGTCAGCACCCTATAAGTATATCAGGAGAAAAGAAATCTCCAAGTAATGCGAATAGAGCGCTCTGCTGTGTCTGTCTCTAGTGTCATAACATAGTTAGGTAGGGGTTTGAATCCAGCAAGTGGCAAGTGTGTGTGAAGGGGGATTAGTGTGTGTGCAAGTTTGTATGAAAGGAACATCCCTTTTGGCAACTGGGAAAACACACTACAAGATGCACATACCCCTTTCTAAACAATAGCACAATTATATATGGCTTTTGATTCCAGACATGTCACGTGTGTTTTGCTCACACAGAATGCCCATGTGTGCGGTTTGTTTCTCACAATAATGCATGACATCGATTAAACCAGTTATGGCAATGCACACATGTTGTATGTGTGTGCCAAATACACAGATGTACCTGTGACCTTCAATAGTTACCATGTGTGATGCCTGCCACATGTGAATACATGATATTTGCACTGGGTAACATTATGACTGTGGTCTTCTGTGCAGGTGCTGCATGTGGGATGTGTATATACAGTGTGATATGTAGATGCTATCAACCTAGTAGTGAGGGATACACACCTGGTCTGGGGCATATAGTCTACATGTTGTTGATGAACAGGTGCTGCATGTTTTCACCTGTTGTGGGAGTGGTAAGAAGTTGTTCCATAGCAATGCAGTGACTGCATGCTAAGAACCTTTCATCTAGGGTGTTGTAGCTACAGTAATTCATTAGCATTCAGTAATATGTCAGTATTCCTGGTGAGGGTATGATGCCAACCAAGGTCAGGGTTCTACCAGCCTGTGCCACTTGCTCAGTGAGCCCTTCCATGTTCCCTATCATGTATTCCAGTGAGGACATCACCGTCAGCTGTAGTGGCATGGACAATGATTGAGTCATATGTGTCCATGCATCTGACTGACCTGTATGCTTGTGTTATGTGGTGGACCATAGTGCCCCATGAGCATATCACTGTGACCTTCACCTTGTCCAGCCTGGTGAGCATGACCTCACTGTACCGGACAATAAAAGTACCTAACACAACTGCAGCAGGAGTGTTGTATAGCTGTACAGATTGTGCTTGTTTGGCACACAGGATTTGTGTGCTATGTGTTATGCATGCTGTGTTCAGGCCTAACGTATGCCTGTGTGCCAGCTGCAGCGGTGTCTGCCACTCAGGCAGGATGCCATTCTTAGGCTCCACGAATGGCCCGGTGTGTTCCCGTGCTTGTATTGCTGTCAGTGTAGGTCTACATCAGACTGATATTGCAGTCACTGTAGTATTTCATGCCAACCTGACAGGTTATGCCAGTACTGGGTTCAGAGTGCTTAGTCCACAGTTTGGCTATGTGTTTCCATCTCATACATGTGTTGTACTTCCACGGGTAGGGGATAGGGTTGACTGTGTACATGTGGCAGCTGTGACATTACTACATGACTCACATATTCCACAACTGTACCATAGAGGTGACTGACAACTGGCCTTTGCACATGCTACCATAGTATTGAGATTGCATTGGTGATTAACAGCACATAGGGCCAATGGTGAACAAGATACATAGGTTCATAGGTTCATACTAGGCTATCTGCCCTAGGACATTTATAAACCTAGCCAGAATGTGTGTGGCTTTCACCATGCATTGTAAATCTATCTTGCTATGCCCTTTTCCAAGGTTAGTATACTGTGCCTCTGTCTAACAGTGACACATAAGTGATACCCAGGGTAAACCTACAATGTCCCATCCAGTCATTAATATTCCTCTTGAAGACAGTCACGGAGTGACTCTGCCTAACCTGTATTGGGATACTATTCCAGAGTGAACGGAGCCTCTGAGTTATGAATGTGTCCCTCCAGCATGTCCTATGTATATCACTCCTGAGGTTCAAGTCTTTCCAGCGTGTAGCTTGATGGGATTTGGATATTCTGAGGTGCAGCATGACCATTAAGTCAGGGTTTGACATGGCTTTATATGTCAGGCACAGATTGCCTATGAAGAGGCAGTATGCCACTGAGTAGAGCTGCTGTTTCTTTAACCAGTCAGTATGTGGCATATGTTTGAGCCCTTTGATCCTCTTGTTGAGGTACTTTTGTGGTCTTTCCAGTTACTGCAGGTGTCTGGTAAGGTGCATGCCGACAGGGGCATTGTAGTCAATCATGGGCATGATGAGGGATGAGCAAAGAGGCACAATGTTCCCCCCTGATCTACATGTGAATCCCTCCATGATGAGGTGGCCTATATAAAATGTTTTTCTAACCACTTTGGCCATGTGGTTGTCAAATCAGAGAATGGTATCAACTTGTGTGCCCCAAGGTCCATAATTCCTTCTTCTGTACTTAATGGATTAACACATATGTGGTACTTTGTGGTCACTTTGTTTTTGCTAAAGGGGATGACTATACACTTTTTGGCATTCAGCTTGAGGCCATGGCTGTGGCACAAGTCGTCTGTTTCTAAGAGGCCCTTTTGGAGGATGCGTGTGTTGGCCGGAGAGTTGATTAAGGCGTCCAGTTTACAGTCATCTGCGACTTGCTCAGCCACAGTCCTTCCATGTTGGCCTGTACCTCTGATAAATGTATACTGAACAAGACAGATCCCAGGGCTGAGCCTTGTGGGACACCACTTGTAACTGGTTTTGAGGCTGACATGGCTCCAGCAATTCTAACCATGTGTGTTCTGCCCTTGAGCCACTGTGCAATATATGTAGTGGCATAGGGGTTAATATGTACACTGGTGAGCTTCCCTAGAATGCACAAGTGGGGTATTGTATCAAAGACTTATGCAAGGTCCAGGTAGGCTGTGTAGACCACCTTCCCCTTGACAGTGGCCTTGGTGACTGTTTCAAAGAAATCAAACAGGTTTGAGAGGCAGGATCTGCCATTAACAAAGCCAAACTGTGTATGATGCAGTGTCTGTAGGTCCTCAATATCTATATTTATGAGGTTCATGATGATCCTTGCCATAGCTTTGCAGACCAAGCTATTCAGACTTATGGGGCGATAGTGTCCTGGATCCGTTAAGGCACCACCTAAATGTAGAGGGACCACTGTTGCTGTACGCCACTCTTTGGCCACATATCGTGTAGTAAGGCTGGGATTGAACAGTAGTGTTATGTCTGGGTGTAGCTCTTCTTGGAGTTCATGTAGGACACAGCCTGGGGCACTGTCTGGTCCCATTGATGCAGTGTTTATTGCTTTGGAGAGGGCAGCTCTTACCTGAGCATCTGAGATGTCAGGGGGGACAGCACTCTGCTGGGAGAAATATTTTCCCTTTTGGTGTGGAGGGGGGGAGAAGTTAGCAGTGAACCTGTCCACTAGGATGTTGGCAATGTCTGTGTGTTTGGTGTTTCTTTTGACATCTTGGACTACCTCTGAGCATATCTGGGAATTACCACCCAGGTTCCTAACATAACTAAAGAAAGCCTTGTGATTATCCTCAGTGTCTTGTGGAATCTTCTCTCAAAGATGGCCTTAGACAATCTTATGAGTGCCTGTAGTTTTCTTCTAATACTCATCACTGATGCCTTCACATTTTGGGAGTTTGTTGTATCATTTAGTAGCTTCATCCTTCTGTTGTATAGTTTGTTTATGGCTGGTGTCCACCACACAGGACGTCTGCCTTTGGAGGATTGGGTCTTGCTTTTATTTGGGATTGCATGATCCATGCATTCCTGAAGGTGTCCATAGAATGCCTTTATACAGGTATCTGTAGTCTGGTCCATATTTTCAACAGGCCTGGGGGCTTTGAAGGTTTCCACATCATTTATGAGGAGTGTGAACATGCTTTACATGAGTTGTTGACTGTATTCTTCTGTGCAGGGGGTGGCCTTGTGATGTGAATATCCAGTGAGATTAGTTTATGGTCTGATCTTACCAGTGAGGGATACACTTCTGGTCTGGAGCATAGAGTCCCCATGTTGGTGATGATCAGGTTCAGTATGTTTTCCCTCTTGTGTGAGTGGTAACAAGTTGTTCCATAGCATTTTGGTATATAAATTCCAGTAATCTTTGGGCTAGGGTGTTGGAGTTACAGTCATGCTCCCAGTCTATGTTTGGGTAGTTTAACTCACCCAATATAATGGTGTATGGACAGACCTACATATTTCCAACTGTTTTCAGGAAGGCCAAGTGCGGTTCTTGTGTTTGTGAGGGTGGTCTGTAGCAGGATATAACCTGGAAGGCAGTTTTACCCATTGTTACTTGCATATGGATAGTCTCTGATGTTTGGTGCTTTGCCACCAACCTGGAGGTGTGGGTATCTTGGATGAATATCAATACACCCTCCTTTTGTGGTTTTCTGCAAGTTTTGGGCCTGAAAAGCATGGTATGAGGTATAACTTGGTAGTGCTGGGGTGCTGTTGGTAGCCCTGAATCCGGTATCTGTTACTGCACAGATAGCGATGTTCTCCATGCTGAGGAATGTTTCGAGTGTGTGCATCATCAGGTTTAGAGTCCTGCAGTGGCATATATGACTGCTCACGTGGACGGATGCCAGGTAAGTCATATGCAAAGTGTCACAGGCAACGTACATGTGCACAGGAGAAACAGTGACATTCTGTCAAGTGAGACATGAACATACATATAGTAAGCTATGCAGATGTCACTAGGAGTCCACAGAGGCTGTGTAACTCTGCATGGCAGGTCGGATCAGTATTCCAGGGTAACTGCAAGGAAACATGCATGCAAACATAGCTACTGTAAGCAGGGCTGCATGTAGTCCATTGTACAACAAACAAGCTGTACCACTTTCAGTAGGTAACACTGCAAATGCTCACCAGCTGACATATGAATACCTATGTCACCAAAGGTGATACTTACCAGACCACGGACAGAAATGACATGGCCAGACACTCTGCATCCCACATGAACACATATCTCAAGCAACACAGACCTCACAAAGTCAGTGTTCTTAACAGGCACAGCCCCTAAGGCCAAACACAATGTGTGACACACCTATAATAGGTGATGCCATAGTCAGACACACTGACGTCCCGCTCTCCAGACTGAGCAAGGTGAGGGTCACATTTAGCTACCTGTCGGGTGATAGAATGTGCCACATAACACAAGCACTCAGGTCACTCCACAGCAAGTACAAGTATGAGGCAGTCATTGTCCATGCTGGTGTGAACAACCTGAGACGTACCTCCCTGGACCACATGGAAAGAGACACAGAGGAGCTCTTACATCACCCTCTCAAACTCAGGAATCCCACACAGCCTGCATGACGACACAGGAGAGTATAGATTTCTCTGCAAACACCATCATACTGGGTGACTTCAACTACCCAAATATAGACTGTGAACATTACTCAAGCCACAATACCCAAGCTCTAGGGTTCCCATAGTTCAGAAATTCTTTAGCTATGGAACAAGTAGTCAACATTCCCACAAGAGGGGAAAATATACTAGACCTGATCATCACAAACATGAGTACAAAATGCTCACCACTTGACGTATATCCCTCATTGTTGCAATTGAACCATATACTAATCACACTGGAGTACTGGATCCCCCACATATGCAAACCTCAAACACATCTATGTGTGTGTGGGAAATGCTCCTATTAGCAACTGTGACAGTACACTACAGGATGCAGATTCCCCTTTTGAAACACTGATGATGTCAGCACTCTATAACTATATTATCTGAATTAAAGCTCCCCAGTAATTTGTATAGCGTGCTCTGCTAATGCATCTGTCTCTAGTATCATAACATAGTTAGATAGGGGTTTGAATCCTGCAAAGGGAATGTATGTGAGTTAGTGTGAGTGGGATTTGTGTGTGTGCATAATGCTGTGAGGAAAAAGTGCCTTTTGCCAACTGGGAGAACACACCACAGGGTGCACATCCATCTTCCTAAACACAGATGATGTCAGCACCCTCTAAGTACAGCATTAGAAAGGATTTCTCCCACTAATGCAAATAGCGCACTCTGCTAATGTGTCTGTCTCTAGTGTCATAACACAGTTAGGTAGGGGTTTGAATCTTGCAAATGGAAAGTATGTGTTTTAGTGTGAGTGGGGTTAGTGTGTGTGCACAATGCTGGGGGTGGGATGTGGCTTTTGCCAAATGGGGCTACGCACTGCAGGGTGCACATTTCCCTTAACAAACAGTGATGTTGACAGCACCCTATACAAACAACATGACAACAGACAACTGCCAGTACTCAGTATAGTGCTACATGCTACTGTAACACGCACATGTACCAGAACATACCTAGATAGTGTTTTGAAACCTGAATGTGGCAAGTGTGTGGATGTGGGATGTTTCTGTGTGTGCATTTCCGTATGGAAAACATGTTGGATGTGGCAATCAGGGAACCACAGTACCTGATGCACATTACACTTTTAAACTAATGAGGTTGCCTGCACCCTGTGAGCACAGGTAGAGAGGAGGAAATCGGTAGTAATCCAAATAGTGCACTTTTCAAATGTGTACCTGTCATGTGTCGACAGCTACTCATGTAGGGTAATAAATAATGGAAATGGCAGGTGAGCGTGTGCATGTGTGGAGGTAGCAGGGTGTGTGTAAATGCATGTGTGACAGAACAGATACATATAGCTGAATCTACAATACAGCACATGATGCACATTCCCATAGTCAATGGTAGCATGTGATGGTGTGCAGCTGGTACACTTTGGTAAGTAGTATGGGTGCAGATAACAATTCAGGACATTCATACAGTTACTGCAGCAGGAATGCTGGGATATACACACAATCATAGTGGAACAGTGAGCAATTACCAACATGTTACTACTTATACACATCTATGTAGTCACCCTGTGCATCAGCAACGTGTTTACCTTTTCCTGCACTGATGTTGTAGTATGCAGGAGGTGGCACAGTGTCATCATATGCACAGGGTGTGGGTTAGGTATGCCCAAGCCAGCCACTGGTACCACCAATTGACATGTGTGTGTATGTGTGTTTATGAGGGGCAGCAGTACAGGGTGGACCAGCGTTGGTGCAGTGTGTGTGTGTATGTGTTTGCCCTAGGTGTTAAATTTCTGCATGTGTGTAAGCATGCACACAGTCCCACATAATGGCTGCCATGTACAGGGTTTTGTGGACAGCCACAGACTGCACCTGTCAGGTCATCCAGATCAGTGTCTGTGGGCACGGACACGGTACCTGTGCCTGGCAGGGGTGCTATGGACCGTATCCGGTACTAACCCAGACTGGGTACTGTCATTGGAAGTGGGTGTGTGTTGACTGGACACAGTTCCCTGTTGGGACTGTCCAGAGCCACGTGCACGTGGTCTCCTGGGGCATCCTGATGACAGCACTAACCCAGCATTGCTGGGGCTGCTGCTGGCACTTGAGGTGCATGAGTGGGCCTGTTGTCGGTGGCAGCGACTGCCAGCTGGTGCTGTTGCTGGCATACGGCCACGTCGACGCCACAAACTCACACCATCGCCCTGGCCCATGGACATCTGGTTGTGGAGCAGCTGTTGTATGTCCCCACAACGTCTGTCAATGACATCTGTGAAATTACGAATAGCATTTGCAATGTCACACATGCCATCTGTCATGGCTGTGCAACATGCTGTCAGCTCCCTCAGACCCTGTCTGGTGTACCTTTCCATAAGCACCTGTGCCTGCATAACAGTCCAAAACATAGTGGAGGTTGACATACCTCCTTGGGCACGTCGGCCAGAGGCAGTACGGCCACAGATGCCCCCACGAGAACCCATGGGCGACTGTCTGCGTAACCAGACACCTACAGCAACTGGAAAAAGCCCAACAGTACCTCATCAAGAGGATCAAAGGACTCAAACAGATGCCATATGCTGCCCGGTTAAAGAAAATCCAGCTGGACTCAGTGGCATACTGCCTGTTCAGAGGCAATCTGTGCCTGACGTATACAGCCATGTCCAACCCAGAAGTAATGGACATGCTGCACCTCAGGAAATCTAAATCCCATACGGCCACACGCTCAAGAGACCTGAACCTTAGCACTGAAATAAATAGGACATGCTGGAGGGACAGATTCATAACCCAGAGGCTCTCTTCACTCTGTAATGAACTCACAGTACAGGTTAGGCAGAGTCCCTCATTGACTCTCTTCCATAGGAATCTGGATGAGTGGATGGGAGATCACAGTTGTACCCCGGGTATCACTTCTATGTCACTGTTAGACAGAGGCACAGTATACTAACCTCGGAAAAGGGCATAGCAAAATAAATTTTAATTGGGTGGCAAAAGACAAACACATTCTGGCTAGGCTTATCAATGCCCTAGGGCAAATAGCCTAGTATGAACCTATGAACCTATGTGTACTGCTATACTACTTCTGCCATATGTTGCATGTGTGTGTGTGTTGTGGGGGATGCGCAGGTAATGGCCAGATATTTCAGCAGAGGCAACACTTCTGAAACACTCTGGGTGTTCATCCCAACATACTGTATGTGTGTTGCCATCCAACACTGTGATGTGGACACACATTACTCAGCCTGGATATACATATCCCAACAACACCACAAGCACAGTACACTACCTTGCTATGTATGTATGTAATTACACAGTTATTCACTAGTTAGGACTGTGATGCTATCCATGCAGCCCACTGGGCCAGTGGAAGCCACAGCACACACTGCTGGCCCCTTTGCAAAAGCTTACCACAGACATCCCACATAGTGCATGTAATGTGCACACACATATCTAACCCAGACCGTATGCACACCACTTATTTATCCTGTCCAGTGGACTACAGATACAGGCACATTGTATAACAATAGCAGGAGGCTACTGCAGCACAGAGCAGATTCACATGAAGGCAAGGCATCTGTGGTCAGCAGTGGTAAGATGCTTCACATTCACCAAATGCACAGATATTGGCAATATTGTTGCAGACAGTTTAGGTGCAGGTATCCCCCCCCCCCATTCTCCTACACAAGTGGAATTAGTTATCACAGATGAATGTAACCTCCCTATCATCTCACATGTCCAGGTGAGGGCCACCCTCAACATTGCAGAGCACACAGCATCACTGTTACAAAATGGTATCCCTGGATGTGTGATACGTTCACCCCTAGAGGACATAGCACCACATTACAGACTGATATTAAACCCTGGCCATACTACAGGATATGTACCTGAACAGTGCCATACATACACAGTGGTCCCACACCAATGAGGAGGAACCTCTACTGACCCTGGGAACTACTGCATCATATGCATAATTGGCCTTGTGTTCTAAGCTATGGAAGTTTTAAGTATGGAAGACGTACAGCAATATTACATATGTATATATATCAGGACTATGTACACACAACCTATCTCATGGACATAGCTATAGATAGTGAACTATGATACATTTGGAGGTTTCACAGTAAACACAGTATTAACCTGCTACTTTGCATTACCTGTGTTTGTGTCAGCTGTTGCTGTGTCACTGGTGCTAATTGCTGTTTGCTGCTGCTGCTGGTTTTGTTGCTGTGATGATGCAGTTTTTTTTCTTTATCACTGCCTTTCTTTCTTTCTTTCTTTCTTTCTTTCTTTCTTTCTTTCTTTCTTTTTCTCTCTCTCTCTCTCTTTCTTCGTCAGTTTGGTGCAATGAATGTATTGCATGTGTGGAGTGTTAGTACTGGATGCTTTTGTAGGTATCTGCATAGGTCCATGTGATGGCCTCTGCACCAATTGTAAGGCAGCATTTGCTAATTGCATGCAGCCAGTTGTGTACTGATTGGATGTCTCACTGTGATTTCAGGACAGTGCTATAAAAGGGTATGTGAGATAGGCATTGCCCTTTCAGATTGTAAGGGCGTGGACCATGCTGGTATGCTGTCGACAGTGTTCTGTGAGTGTGAAGGTTAGTAAGTCTCTCATGATTCATGCTGTGTTGTAAATTCAGGTTGCTGCATTTCTCTCACCTGTTCCCTGTAGTGAGTGTGTATGCATACTGACACCTAGAACTATATTTCCATATGTATTAATATATATATATATATATATATATATATATATATATATATATGTGTGTGTGTGTGTGTGTACATATACATACTTTCATATATGTACATTAGCTTACATTATTAAGTACAAGCTAACAATTAGCAGGGCTGTTTCTGTTAACACTAAACTAGTATGGGAATCCAGTAATTAGGACAGTAAAAGTCTACCTGACATGCTTTGGGTAGTACACATCCTATATTGCCTTTATCTTCATTCCTACTATTACATGTTCTACTTATTTTAGCACTATATTCCTGTATGAGAGTCATGGCTTAGTGGTAGGTGATACAGAATAGTGTTACAATGGTCTTGTGGTAGGGCCTAATAGTATGCTTTTATTTTGCTTTCAAATTGAGTACAGGGCCTGTCAATCAAAGTGCTGAAGGCACCTTTAAGCAGTTAAAAGGGTTAGTAAGTCTCACAGGAGTCAGGCTGTGTTGCAGATTCTGGTTGCTGCATTTATCTTCACTGTTTCCTGTAGTGAGTGTGTATGAATACTGACACCTACCACTATATTTCATATGTATTAATATATATATATATATATATATATATATATATATATATGTGTGTGTGTACATATAATACTTTCATATATGTACATTACCTTACATTATTATGTACAAGCTAACAATTAGCAGGGCTGTTTCTGTTAACACTAAACTAGTATGGGAATCCAGTAATTCGGGCATTAAAAATCTACCTGACATGCTTTGGGTAGTACACATCCTATATTGCCTTTATATTGATTCCTACTATTACATGTTATATTTATTTTAGCACTATGTTCTTATATGAGAGTCATGGCTTAGTGGTAGGTCATACAGACTAGTGTTACCAACATCCTGGGTTCGAGACTGGCAGTGGGAATTTATTTTTCTTTCGAAATGAGTACAGGACCTGTCAATCAAAAGTGCCAAAGGCACTTTTAAGCACTTAAAACCAGGTCTGCGCTCGTTTGCGCGGTGCTCACGCATGCGCACTGGCGGTTAGCTCCGTGCACACAAGCGCACACCTGCGCTACTTTCTTTGAAAGAAAAGAAAAAGGGGTGACAGGAAAGTGGTGAAAAAGGGGTCACAAAGAGGGTAAGACAGTAGGGAAACAAGCTTGGTATTTGCAGGAAGGATGTAGGTGAGGCCCATAGCTGCCCAAGTCTTTCTCAGCAACAGCTGTGCATTTGTATGTAACTTGGTGTGACATTTGAAACCTTCCACCCCTGAGAGAGGTGTCAGGACAACATTAATACCTGTTGTACAGCCAATTGTAATTAACAGTTTCAATGTCCAGCGGACATGTGTGCAACATGGACAGCTATGTATGGGGCGTAATTTTTTTGTGGGTACAGAGTGCCCTTTTTTTTTTTTTTTTAATCAGGTGAGAGTGGTGGGTCAGGTGAAGGTAGTCGGTATAGCTGGGGAGGTAGGTTGGGTAGGTTAACAGACAAGACAGACAAGACGCATACAGGGGCGGTGTATGACACGGTGTGGGGGGTTACACAATTGACGGGGACGGAGGTTGGGATATCCAGGGCACATGAGCCCACAGATGGCAACAGTGGAACTGATATCCCCACCCATAGGCAGTTGCCACTGTTCCTTCACAGCCCAGGATGGGGCTGTGCTGAGGGCTGTGCCGGCGGGACAATGGGCATGCCCGTAAGCTTTGCTACCCGGGCCTCAAGCTGGCGTAGGGGCCCAAGAACAGAGTCTTGAATCTCCCTTCGCACCACAGACCAGACACCTTGGAGGGTGAGTGGACGGGCTCCTCCGGCCATGCTTGCAGAGGGGGGACAGGCCCCATCCCCTGCAGCGCTTCCACCCGAAGGTGGCACAGGGCCACCAGAGGAGGGTCCAGCCTGGGCACTACTGCCAGGTGCAATCGCCAGATGAGGTGGGAGAGGTGGGTCCACTGGGACCCGCCTTCCCAAGCGTTCTAGGTTTGTGAGTATGTTATGTTAGTTTGGGTTAGTAGCATATTATTCCATTCAAATTAGTTGTAACAGCATGCATTGGTATTCCCATTAAACAAACACCCAGATATTAACACCATTGAACAACAGGCATATCAATATCACATGCATTATTTGAACAGAAATACACAATCAAACAACATGCAGGGTTGATTAATGGCAACAGGCCATCAGGTTTGCAGGTATGAACAGGGCACATGCAACAACGGACATGCATATATTTTTGAAACGACAGGACAAATGTCCATGGTTAATGAAATGTTCACATACCAATATTTAGTGAGTTTTTTAATTTGCAATTATAGGGTGGGGTGGAGAAAGAAAATGATGACACATTCATAAATTGTACATTAATATACATTTGTAATAGAAACACAATTAACTTGTGGGTGATAGTTTCTAAATGATTTTTAATTGACTGTCATGCTAGACCTGTTATAGATACATCACTATCCTAGTTATTTTGAATTTGATCAGATACATCATCCTGCTACACTTTGATGACAGGGCAGGGGACAACTATGGATGTTTAGTATGTCAGACAATCATTCATTCTATCTGAAAATTGTTGACTGTCATCACCATATACAGATTTTGGCTTAAACATTCAAGATTCAGACACACTGAAATCAGTTTGGGATGTTAATTTTTAATTCCCACATGCATTTAGTTCTGTAGAACCACACTGAGGCTTATATATTCAGGAGTTATTACTACTTTATTTATTGATACATGACCCTTTCTGTCACTCTCACACATCCTGCTATTTCACAGTTCAGGTTGGTACTTCTAGGCTTTGTTCACATATTAGACCTGTGGTGATTCAAACACTTTCCAGCAGCCTCACTTCTGTCATGATTCAGCATTTCAACAGGGATATATCTCACATGTGATTAACTCAGCTTCTGAAGCTGTACTCTTGAGACTACTGCAGGTTATACTACATTTAATTAATGGTGGGACATCTGTATTACAGAACTATTTATTTCTATCAATTATATTTCCAGTTTCACTTGCATACTGATGAACTTGTTGCAGCCATACCTGCAGACTTTCACTTGTTGCTTGCACATTCTATTACTTTTAATCAATACACTGCAGTGTTCTGCTACGTGCTACACTATAATATTTATTTACAAATACTAGGTGGGGTTACTAACCTGCATGGTGGCGCAGCCGCACCAGCCTGTGGTCATGTGCCCTGCGATTCGCAGAGCGGACACCTGCAGCTGTAATACAAAACAAGTAATATTGGAATACACATCTCCATGGTATCAGCTAGTTGAATTCCTTACATACATAAGTAAAATGTAACTTACTCAGTAGTGGGGCATTGGACATATCCCGGGCCTCCTGGATCCATTGGGTCAACTGGTCTTCTTTACGTCGCTTCAGGTCCGCATGGTGGTGACGGACGTGCTCACCAGTACGTGGAATCCCAGTAGCACTAGTGAGATCATGAGCCAACTGGTCCCATGCCTCCGCCCTGTATGCTCCCCATGAGACCTGGCCCTGCATGAGTTGGGCCTCATGATGGTGAACTAGGAGCCAGACCATGTATCTGGACTCCTCAACGCCCCACCGCTGTGCTCGAAAGCAACGTCCCTCCCCTACTCCACTCATTCTGCTGCAGGTCTATTCTACAATCGTTTATGCTGTGTATTCCCGCCTATGGGGCTTATATATGCCGATTTTCCCGCACATTTCTATGATTGGCCGTTTTGGAATTGTATCTACTTCACAGAAGCTGCTTTATCATGCTCCATTTTGGATTACATCCTATATATATTTCTGCATTTCTAAGTACTGCTGTCATTGCTTAGTGGTTTAGTACCTTGACTCTACTGCATGGTATCCTGGGTTCGAATCTGACCACTGATTTTTCATTTTTATGACTGTCTAGAAATGAGTACAGGACCTGTCAATCAAACATGCCAAAGGCACTTTTAAGCATTTATAACCAGGTCTGCGCTCATTTGCGCGGAGCTAACGCATGTGCACCGGCGGTTAGCTTGTGGACACGGCGCGCACCTCCGTGCAAATGGTGTGCGCTGGGTTAAACCTTAATTGGCTAGTAACACGCATGTTAAGCTAAGCACAGCTAGTTGCACACAGTTTGAGCCTGTTAAACCAGTGCTTAGATACGGGCAAGCAATTTGCAGCCTTTGAAACACTACTCAGCTATGGGCACTCTGTCTCACAGCAGCTTAGCTATCAGTACATTTCTAAATATTTTTATTATTGTATTACTTGAAAATATATGCTCCATTTCATTCCATTTTACAAAAGGAAATACTTTTACATTTGTACAATACTGTCAGGGGCCTTTTTAGTGCTTATTTACAAAAAAAAAAAAGGTTGTTGTGTGGGCTCGAACCTTGCCTGCCTGCTCTTAAGCCGACAACTCTACCGCTATGCTATTACTTCTTGGCTTACTTTGCATATTTAGTTCTTATATCCTTTTCCCCACTGATTGCTAACTGCAGTTGCGCTAGTAGCACACCCGCGCACACGAGCGCACGCAGTAGCAAACATTTACGGGTTTTAAAAAAAATAAAACAGTTTTCATTTTCATTTTATAACATCTGTTCACTTTTTACATTGCTGGTCTGTGGGGCATGTGTTGTGTAGTGTGTTTATTCACATTTCCATGGCCTCTCTCGTGGCTGTTTACTTTCTGCCATTCTAGACTTCCGGGGGCATGTCCGCTTGCAGGGCTTAGCCTACGGACACGCCCCCTACTGTCTTACATGGACAGTGTAAGAGTTACAGTGTGATTCAGCATGCCTCATGCACCTCATGCATATGCATGACATGCTGACATCACACCGTTTAACTGCAGCCTCCGTGTAAGAGTTATAACTCTTACACGGAGACTTCCTGAATTTGGCCCCCTGTCTCACTATGTTAAAGGAGTTTAACATAGTGAGACAGCTTTAAATAAAGTAATGGAGATCTTCCTTTCTCCGTTGCTTTTTTAAAGCTGTCCTGCTATGTTAAATGGGTTTAACATAGCGAGACAGCTTTAAAAAAAGCAACGGAGATTCTCCGTTGCTTTTTTTAAAGCTGTCTCGCTATATTAAACTCCTTTAATATAGCGAGACACTTTGTAAAAAGCAACGGAGATCTTGCTTTCTCCGTTGCTTCCACCCACAGCTCTGATGTACTAAGCATACGCATGCGCAGTACATCAGAACTGCTGCAGACTACCAGACAGCTGCGGAAGGGCAGCAAGGAGGCATTATACAATGCCATTATTTAAGAAAAGTAAGTATTTTTTTTCTTAAATAATGTCATTGTATAATAGCAATAACCCACTTCTGGGTGTGGGTAATGCTGGATTTTCCCACGGTTGTCTTTGGCCACTCTGACTTTGCCCTCGTGACCAAACCACACCAACCGTGGGTAAATCCAGCATTACCCACACTCAGGCGTGGGTTATTGCTATAATATCAGAAGTAATGAATATAATGGAAGAAGAAGAAGTATCAAGGATAGAATTTTCAACTCACCTAGCAATATGGATAGAGATTGCAGAAAATAAAGAATACATTAAGATGGGAAAAGGAAAAAAAAAAGAATAAATGAAAAAAATGGACTATAGAAGGTAATGAAGAAGAGATAACCACACAGTTATGTAAATAACATTTAATGATGATACCATTTTACAAAAAATGGACTAAGTGGTGGATAGTATTTAAGAAGAAGTACAAAGTTACTTATGTTGGGAAATGAATAAAAGAAAGAGAGAAAGAAGAATATGTAGTTAAATATGATAGAGTTCTTGAAAAAATATATGAAAAAAGGAAAAAAATAAAAGTTTATTATTTAAACAAATATATTTATTACAAGGAAAAAAGAAGAGTTATCAGCATTTTTAAGAAAATAGTAAAGCAGAAAAATAATGTAATTAAGCCAAATGAAGAATAAAAACAGAGAATTTAAGAAAAATCAAGCAGAAATTATGAAAATAATGGTGGAATATGTAAAATAATTTATAAAAAAGGGAAGGAGAGAAGTCCAAAAGGACTAGCAAGTAAAAAAAAATACAGATTTAATGAATAAAGAATTGGGAAAGACAATAACTATAGATGAATTAGATAAAATAATTATGCAAGCTAACATAGATTCAGCAACAGGTCTAGATAGGATTAGTTATGAAATGTATAAAAGAATTAAAAGATTGGCAAAAATATTTTGTAAAAATGTTGAATGAATTGTTGGAAGAGAGTTTTAAGTATAAAGAAATTTGCAGTGGAATTTTAAAATTCTTATGGAAAAGGGGAATAAAGAATAAATGCATAATGGAGACCAATAGTATTAAAGAATACTGATTATAAGGTATTTATGAAGATTATACAGGAGAAGACAGAGAGTAAAATACAAAACATATTAGAAGAAATCATATTCAGCATTAAGGGAAGAGGCTGCCAAGAACTTTTAATGATTATAAGGGAAGTAGTAGATGATATATTTGTATATACATGCATACAGATATTTCAAGCATGTGCATTAATGCTCTTCTAGCCTGCCAATATACCAAAACAGTTATTCCCATAATAAGCATCCAGCCTGTACTTAAACATATCTAAACTAGTGCTTGCTTTAATGTAATTTAGTAGCCTATTCCATGCATCAGCTGCTCTCTCAGAGAACCAATTAATATGCTTCTCATTGCTATAGAATTTTCAACATAAGTTGTCTGATGATTCTCTACTACTTTTTGATAAACACAAACATTCCCAGAGGTAGTCGTCTCTAAATGGCCTATTTGCCTGAATAAAATCTCCTCTTAAATATCTGTAAGAGAAACTATACAAGTTTGGATATTTTAGTCTTTCATAATAACTTAAAATTTCACATCCATGGATGTCCTTGGTATATTTCTACTGTACTCTTTCCAATTTAGTGACGGTTGTTTCCTGTGGGGGGGCTTCACCCCCCCAACTATATATACCAACTCCAAGGTCGCACTGCAGTGGGGAAAAGTAAGATGGGGAAGTGTTGGCCAACTAGTTACTTTGCCTGTCTCACAGGTTCAATGAAGTGTTTGTTCAGTGGTTCAAGGTTTCCATACTGTTATTCCATACATATTTTTCCCATCTCAAAAATGGCAGTATTTCAGACCCTGTGGGGGGGCTTCACCCCCCCAACTATATATACCAACTCCAAGGTCGCACTGCAGTGGGGAAAAGTAAGATGGGGAAGTGTTGGCCAACTAGTTACTTTGCCTGTCTCACAGGTTCAATGAAGTGTTTGTTCAATGGTTCAAGGTTTCCGTACTGTTATTCCATACAAATTTTTCCATCCACAGATGCCCTTTGAATATTTCCTCTGTACTCTTTCCATTTTAGTCATGCTTATTTTCTTATAAAGTTTCCATATTATTATTATTCTATACTCATGTTTGGGTCTAATCTAATTAACAAACAATGACTTCATTATTTTTGATCTCCTAGAAATTATAAATCTTTTTATACAGCCTATAGTATAACTTTCATTAACCAATTGGTTAATATGATTAGAAAAACTCAAAGCTGGACCTACCCATATACCCAGGTCCTTAAATGAATCAAAAGTTTCAATCACTATGTGCTGTATTAAATATTCACCTTTAAATGTATTTCTCCCAAATCTCATATGCTTAATTTTTGAGGGTCTATGATTAATCATTGAACAAAGTAACCCTCGAATGGCACATCATCGAAATACAATCATCAAACATCTATCCATCAAATGAGTGCTTCATCAAGTCTGTGAGATGGGAAAAATAACTAGTTGGGCAACACTTCCCCATCTCAAAAATGGCAGTATTTCAAATCCTGTGGGGATGGCTTCACCCCCCAACTATATATACCAACTCCAAGGTCACACTGCAGTGGGGAAAAGTAAGATGGGGAAGTGTTGGCCAACTAGTTACTTTGCCTGTCTCACAGGTTCAATGAAGTGTTTGTTCAATGGCTGGACGTTCAACTACTGGATTTCAATGAATTTGCCATGTGCCATTTGATGGTTAGTCCAGTCAACAATTAACCATAGACCCAGCATCTGATGTATTTATCAGCATATCATTCTCCTCTGCCCAAATGGTAAACTTGGTCAAGTTCTTTTGGAGACATGCTCTATCTTTAACATATGTAATCAGTTTACCCATTTTCAGGTAATCTGCATACAGACTGTAGAATGCCTCAGATGAAAAAGATAGGCCTGAAAGATACAGTCTAAACAAGTAAGGTCCTAGGACAGAGCCCTGTGAGACACCCTTACTTTAACCAAGAATTTCACCTGTCCAATTGCTGTATGATATTTCACCTGTCCAATTGCTGTATGATATTTGCCATGTCCTATTTGTAAACCATGCAGCTATCCATCTTATCAGGAGTAAATCAATACTAAGTCATTTGAGTTTATTGATCAGTATTTTGTGTATGCGCCTGTCAAATGCTGAAAGTAATTCTATATAAATTACATTATAGCATAATTTTTTTATTCATACCTGTTATTATATTGTTATAGAACGTCATGTTACAGGTGGTAATAGATCTATTTTCAACATATGCATGTTGAAATATGGTTTCAAGTCCCAACCTTTCAATTCTGGCAATAGCTTATCCACTATTACCTTCTCCATTATTTTTCCACAAAAAGAAAGTTGACTTAAGGGTCTATATGACGCTGGGTTTGTCCTACTCCCCTTTCTCTTAAAGACAGATTTAATAAGGGCATGCCCCCAATCTTGAGGAATCTCCCTATATTTATACAACCTAGTAAATAATAGGTATACTGGTACTATAAGTTCTTGCTGGAGTGTTATCAGTTCATATTCCTAATTATGTCTCCTCCTGTGCTTTGTTTGGATCCAGTTTGCTTAGTTCTTTTTCAATATAATCTAATTTGATTCCAGTACCTGAGGTTACCTGTATGTCATTAGGCCAAATTATCACCCTCTTTGTGGTGCCAAACTGTTTTGCATAAGATTTTGTAAATATATCTATAATCTGTTATGTCTAAGAACAAATTTTAGAATTTATACACAATCTGTATGTCTTCACTCCTTCAATATCTTATGTATCTATAAAATGGTTTCCTATTATGCTCAATATTTTTATATACTTTTTCTTCAAAGTTTTCTTTTTGTGTTTTAAACAAAAACATCTTTATTAAATGATCACGTATGACATAGGCAATCATACATTTATATAAACTAAAACAAACCATATTGACATAATTTTAGTTGTAAGCATTATGCACCACAAACCATACAGACATAATTTTAGTTACAAACACTATAAATCACTTATAATTATCCAGTCATTGTCAGTCATACATTACATAGCTCATTCAAATCTCTTACCTTCTTTTATACCTAGTTCCTCCTCTACATGTATTGTTCACACAAGTCACATTTTTTCTATGTAATTTTCTCCTACCTTTTTCTAAAGATCCCAATTCAAGTTGTTATATCTTTATTACTATATTCACTACTTCTAGTAAAGTTGATTTAGACTTTGATTTGTATTTTCTAGTAACTACTTTTTTGGCAGTCACCATAATTAGACTCAGCAACTCATTACCGTGTCTAGGAAATTCTGATTCTGTATCATTGCTCAAAAAAAAAAAAATAATTTCCTTAGTTACACCAATTTGCTCACCCAGTATCTCTGACAGAGTAGTCTAGAGAGAATCTTTAAAGTCTGCAAATTCATTGCACTCCCAAAATATGTGTTCTTAATTACCTCTTTCTTTCCCATCACTCCACCAACATTTGCTGTCTACCTGAGGAAAAATTCTTTGTAGTCTAGATGGGGTATAAAAAAAGCTATGTAAACACTTCCAGACAAAGCTCCTGAATCTTCTAGACTTTGTTGCATATTTGGGAGACGCATCTTCATGCCATTGTTTGTCAATTGTTTATCCAGTCTTTCTTCCCAATCCTTTTAACCTCCTCTGATTGTTTTTTATAGTTAATCATGCAATATTTTGTATGCTCTTTTAATTATTCCTTTTTAACAGCAGCTTCTGTTCTAGATTCTACTGAAAACACTACCAGTGCTGGACATTCACTTAGAATCCCCCCTATTTTTTTCTCTTTGCATATACTTTGATATCAATCTTTGATAGGTAAGGCAATCTCTAGCCTGCACTCCAAATAAATCCTTAGCCTCTTTCCATTCTGTTACTTTTGCCTAATTATTTGCTCTCAATACCTTGGTTCCTTTGCCAGTTTTCTCCAATAAATCCCAGCAGAATCTCCTTTCTCCATTCCCCTGTTGGCTTAGTTCTTAGAATACTTTCTGCTACTTTCTGCATATAATATTCTGTATAGTTATTGATATTCTGCTTATCCCAGTCTCTCGAATGCCAAATGTCTAAGGCTTCCAAGATGACTGGACAATAAGTAACAGCATAATTCTTGCTCTCTCAGTGTGAAAACTGAACCCAGCAGAGATGGCCAATGGACTTTTGTGTTTCTGGGTAAATTTCAGTAACTGACTAGTAAGTGCACTGCCTGGATGCCAGTAAAAATAAAATATAGAGGACCTAAAGGAAAATCAGCTACAAAAGGTGAGGAAAAAAACACTGACTGGGAAAAGTACTGAAGCTGTTCAGCAAAAAAGCAGTGCAAGCTCCAAACATGACTTCCTGTAACTTAGAGGAAAGCATAAGACAACTGCATACAGACCTGGTTAAAATAAATGAAACATTGCTAGAGTATATCAACTCAAACAGCAAAAGGCTGGAAAAATGGAAGAAACTTTAAAGAGATATTCAGATGAGGTGATAAAACTGCAAACATCAGAGGCTGAAATGAAGAAAATGCTGGCTGAATATGAGACTGCTCAAGAGCAGATGTTTCAAAAAATAATAGAAATAGAGGACAGAGCATGTAAGGAAAACCTGAGTTTAGCTGTACCAGAAAAGCTGGGAAGAACAGACTGTATTCATTTTATGAAAGCACAAATAGGCAAGTGGATTGGTATTCCACAGCAGGAGTTGTTAATTGAAAGAGCAGATTGTGTGGATCCTCCAAACTTGGTTATGAGTAAGCAACCTAGACTTTTAATAGTAAAGATGCAATCCTACCAGCAGAAGGCATTGATTCCAACAAAACTGTGGCAGAAGGACAAAGGACTAAAAGTGGGTGACAGCAGAGTGTTTGTGGAGAATGATTGCTCATTGTACACCAGGCAGAAGTGGAGTAAATTTATTCCACTATTCAGGGAATGTCAAGAAGTAGGCGTGAGACTCAAACTGCTGTACCCAGCTATCTTCAAAATATTCTTCTCTGGGGGGACAAAATCATTTTTTGATGAAGTACATGCTAAAGAGGAAATACAAAAGTTTGTCTAACAAAAAGTGAGCTTTGGAAAGTATAGTTGTGTAAAATCGTACCATAACAGTAGATGTCCTTCTCTTTACTGTTGCATTATTCTTTACATTAGGGATCCCTGCCAGTATATTAAGCCACCTTTAGGTTGCTTTAAGATATGCAGTACGTCACATATAGCATAGGGCAAAAAGGTGACATCAGGACATACCATCCTTAAAACTGAGAGCCCCAGTAAGAACACCAGTACAAGAAAAAGAGAGGTAATCAGTACATCTAGAAGAGAAATGGACCAGGGGCTGGAGGGAGGGAGTGAATACTGCAACAGTGAACAGAAGGAACTCTTATCATTATGGTAAGATTTTACAAAACTATACTATGTCATTCCATTTCACTGTTGCAGTATTCTTTACATTAGGAAGAGTGCCAAATCTCAGGAAGAAACTTGGGAGAAGGAAGGACCACCAGAGCCCTCTAGGAAGCCATGAATGATGGCCCTATCTAAACCAGCTCTAGCTCAGGAGATTCCATCCAACTTGTAGTGCTTGGTAAATGTATGCACAGAAGTCCAGGTAGCTGCCTCAAGAATAGAGTTAGTATCCCAACCCTTTGAAAAAGCACCAGAAGAAGCCACAGCCCTAGTAGAATGAGCCTTAACAGAATAAGGAAGGCTCTTACCATGAACGCATGAAAGGAGTAACAAAAAGAAATAGCTTTTGAGATCTAAGAAGAAATAGTTTCCTTGGATACAGCTAATCCTAAGGACCTAGGATGAAAGGAAACAAAGTGCTTCTCATATTTCCTAATAGACTTAGTCTTATCCAAATAAAATCTGAGTTATCTATGCATATCCAATGTAAAATCTGAGTTATCTATGCATATCCAATGTGTGTAGCACCTTCTCAGTGGCAGATGCGGTGGAGGAAATAAGTGGGCAAATGAATAGACTGATTAAGGGACAACTCATTCAACACCTTGGGCACAAAAGAAGAATTAGTATACAAGGACACCCTATCCTTATGATAAACCAAAAAAGAGGACAAGCCATAAGGACTTGAAGCTCAGACACCTCTCTGGCAGTAGTAAGGGCTAACAAAAGTACAGTCTTTTAAGAACGATGCTGCAAGGAAGCTGAAGCTGCAGGCTCAAAAGGAGCCAGAGTCATTTTTTCCAAAACAGAATTAAGATCCCAGGGAGTAGGAGCAGACTTCCTGAGAGGTCTAATATAAAGGACACCTTTTAGGAATTGTTTAGCCTCAAATCTAGAAGCTAAAGAAGGAGATAAAGGCAGACAAGGTGTGACAGCTGATAAGTGGGACTTAACAAAAAATGTTAACCCAGCATTGAGCAATCCACACAGATAAGAGAGCACCAAAGAAGTATCCACAGAAAGTGAATCCAGGTTTCAAGAAAGACACCAAATAGAAAACCTCTTCCATATGGATAAATAGGATTTCCTAGTATTGGGTTTCCTGGTCTCCTGCAGGACACTAAGCACGTCCTCAGAAAAAAAGGTGTCTGTGGAATCAAAATCCTATCACCCACAGTGTCAGTTGAAGAGTGGACAGGTGGGGATGGATGAGAGATCCCTTGCTCTTGTGTGAGTAGGTCCACCCTGTGAGGTAACTTGGGATGATTGTCCTTGGCTAAATGCAGAAGAAGAGGGAACCAATGCTGTCTCAGCCAAAAAAGGAGTCACCAACAAGATGATGGGAGATCCTGTTGAGTTTTGATTAGGACTTTTGGAATGAGGAGAAGGGGAGGGAACACATAAAGAAACATCTCCTTCCAAGAAAAATAGACGGCGTCCACCTTCCAAACCAGAGGACCTGGGACTCTGGCACAAAATAGAGGAAGATGTCTGTTCAGAGGGGATGCACATAGATCTATTCGAGGAGTACCCACTGGGGGACAATGTCCAGCAAAACATCCTTGTGAAGCATCCATTCATGAGATTGAGTTAAAGGCTTACATATTAGAAACATGAAAGATCTAAAACGCGAATGTATGTACATTGACACGTAAACAGCAAAAATCAAAATGCCGAATGTGTTTCCTAGCCAGCAGCGCAGTGGTGGGGATAAGGAAATATATCCTTTTCCCCACTGTAGTACAGTGTTGGAGTTGGTATATTTAAGAAGGGGGGTGTGGGGGGTGCAGGGGGGCTTGCGTCCCTGCATAACCATGTTAATGTATTTTTTTTATTTTGTACTTATCTGTGTGGCGCATTTTGCTGATGAAACACATTCAGCATTTTGATTTTTGCCATTTTCGTGTTTCGCTGTGTATGTACATCGACCTTTATGTGTCAATGCACATACATTCGTGTTTTAGATCTTTTGGGGTTTTAATATAGACCCAAGTTAATGACCTGCTCAGAGTGTCTGCCACAATGTTTTGACCTTAGGGAATGTAAACTGCCTGAAGAGATACCTGATACTGAACAGCAAGATCCCACATGGCAAAGAAGATAACATCTTGCCCCCCACCCCCCATTTGTTTACATACCACATCACTGTGATATTGTCTGTAAATACCTTGAGAGGTCCTGGGAGAAAAGAGGATGAAAATCCTGAAGTGCCAGCAGAAGAGCTCTCATCTCTTTGACATTGATGTGCTCTTTCTGATGAAGAGGTGACCACACACCCACACCTTTAGTAATCCAAAAGCTGCTCCCATCCCATGTCTAAAGAATCTGTGAATAGCTGCTGAGAGGGAAGAGGAGGATGAAAAGGGAGCCCTGGATTTAGAGACAACTGCTGGATCCACCAGTGAAGTTTCTTCTTGAGACAAGGTAGAAGAGGAACTACAAATTCTAGGGGATGTGCATGTTAAAGCCAAACTCACTTCATAAAACACTGAAACTTTCTCATGTGGAGTTTGGCCTGTGGGAGCATAGGGATGGTGCATGCCATGAATCCCAAAGCTCACAGAAACTCCCTGGCTGTAATAAAAGCCAGAGGAAGAAGAGTTTGAAAGAGAGAAATGAGTGTCAAGACCTTAGGAGGAGGCAGGGATGCCAAAATAGGCACTGTCTGAATCCTGCACCCCAGGAAAACATGGTCCTGAGAATGAGCCAGAAAAGTCTTTTGACATTTATTGTGAACCCCAGGCTTTGCAGAAGGAGAAATAGCAAAATGAAGATTTTGCAACAGGATCTCTGGGCAGGATGCCTGAAACAGAAGGTCATCCAAGTAAGGAAGTACTTGGATCCCCTGAATCCTGCAAAAAGCAGTCACAGGAGCAAGGCATTTGGTGAAAACCCTTGGGGCAGTAGAAAGGCCAAAAGAGAACTGAAAATGCCAGGAAGCAACAGAGAAAGGTAAACACTTCCTGAAAAGGGGAATGATTGGAATATACAAATAAGCATCCTTGAGATCTAGAGATACCATATAAGCCTGAGGACATAAACAGAGGGAACAAAGTTTAAAGGGACAACATTTGATAGGAGGGCACCTTCAGAAATGTATTTAGATGAAAGAGATCTAGAATTAGTCTCCAAGTACCCTCTTTTCTTGGTACTAGACGCATCCTGGAGTAAAACTCCCTCCCCTTTTGGGATACAGGCACTTCTCAAATAGTACCCTGAGCCAAAGGTCCTGAAGCACCTCTGGAAAGAAGGAGAGTTGTTTCTGAGGATGCTGAGGAACACCCATAAAAGCAGGAAGAGATTTCCAAACTATGAAATCCCCCTGATGAATAATGGACAGGACGCAGAAATCCTGAGTAATCTGTAGCCAAACAGGAAGAGAAAGAGAGAGAAAGGTGAAGAGAAAGAGGAAAGTGGCTAGGAAGAATAGGATAGTCAGACAGCATCTGGTTTATCTAGAAAAGGAAACTTCTGAGGCACAGAAGTCTGAGTAGCCTTAGCAGGAGGATGCTGCTTGCCACCCCTTTTGCCCTTAGGAGGAGGGTGAGATTGCCTGTGAACAAAGGTTGGCTTACTGAGGGAATTTCAATGAAATTTAGGCCCAGGAAAAACAAACACATTTAAGTTCCTGCAAAGCCTTGTCCTTATCCCGAAGGGACTGAAACATGTCAGCAGCAGCTTCACCAAACAAGTGTTTATAATCAAGAGAGGCATCCTTCAACTTAGCAGTAATATTCACTGACCCAAAAGAAGCAGCCCTAGAAGAGGTATCTGCTGCATCATAACTACACTTGATGGAATGACAAGACACCTGGGAGGAAGCTCATAACAGGGAAAGATCAGAAGTTTTACCCTCAGAGTCTGGAAGATCAGAAATAACCTGAAAAGCCTGGGATAGGAGTTCCAACAAGAACCTGGACATATGAGTCTTATAATTAACAGCCCTAAAAGCCAAAGTAGCAGATGTGTAAACCTTCTTGCCTAGCCTTTCCATGGTCCTGCTATCTTTGTCAGAGGGCAGTAACTTGGGAGAAGGAAGTAATTGAGATGGCTTGTCAGAAGCTACATAAACCATGAGGGGTCATCAGAAGGACACTTAATACAAAAATTTGCAGTCCTCAGGCGCCACACAGAATCTATCAGGTTTCTTGGGAGCAGAGGATTGACAGTCTGGAGCCTTAGAATCATTGGAAAAAGCATCCAACAAGGCACCCAAAACAGGAGGAACAGTAGAAGGCTTAGCAGAATCCATCTGCAGTAACTCATAGTATCTTTTATGTACCTCAGAGACCTGAGCACAATCCCATTTAAAGAACTCCATCATCAAGGGGATAATTTCCCCAGAAGAAATCTCCTCATAGGGAGCATCAGGACTGGTAGATTTCTGTTCCTCTGACCCACAGTCCAAAGGAGAAGGAATCTGAGAAGAGTAAGCAAGAGATTCCTCTTCAGAAGAATCATGTTCTCTGGGTCTTTTTAAGGGAATAGAGGTGTGGGGGGGGTGGAGCAGAAACTCCCTGAGTAGGTTTCAATGCCATCAAAACACTAAACAAACCCTGAGTGAAGGCCTGCCATTCACTCTGTGGATCCTTAAGAACAGGAGAAATATGTTTAATCTCTTTCTTTTTCTTCAATGGGACATCTATCTTATAACATTTGGAAGGCTCTGACCCAGGAGAGCATTCAGTGATAGTAGTAGGGATTTCTTCTCTGTCTACTATTTGAGGAACACCCCTACATCCCTTGGAAATAACCAGCCGTGGTTCCCCCTGAACATCTGAAATGGATGTCTGCAAAGCCTCCTCAGATGTGCTAAAAGTCAGATCCCCACCAGCCTCCAACCCGGTCGCAGCAGAAGACTCCAACAACAAAGCCAGGCAAACCTCCAGGCATTCACTTGCCTCAGGAGAGACATCCAGTGGAGAGTTTACAGCAAAAGATTCTGGCCTAGGCTTCTTGGCCTTCTTCTTCACTGATGGTTGCCCCTTGGAACAAGACGTACTCTCCATCATATCTTTTGCAAGAAGTTTAAGATACTGATTTGCAAGATAAAAGCGCCAAAGGGTTTTAGGTACAAAAGTCTGACAAATGGAATAGGACATATGGTCGTGACAGGCACCTAAGCAAAAAAGACACTGGTCGTGGCAGTCTTTATGGGGAATCTGACTCCCCCACTGGTATTTAAGCTTTTGGGATGACACAAAACCCCACAAGCAACAATAAAAAAAGGATAAGTAAAAAAATAACCCCAATGGGGCACTTATCTGTAACAGCTTGGTTAACCAGCAATGGAACAGCCATTCAAACTGATGATCAAGTGATAGCATTTGGACTGGTAGCAAAGAAATTCTGAGGATGGTACATCCAGATATCACCTTTATGCCCTACACTCTACAAGGAGCATATGTTCGATGTACAATGTACCTTAAAGCAGCCTAAAGGCTTTGGTATACTGGCCAGACATTGGTCAACCCTTGGCAGGGGATTCCCTAATATAAAGAATACTGCAACAGTGAAATGTAAGGGCATCAGAAGGAGATTCTGCTTCTTGTTCTTCTGGTAATAAAGACCACAGACAGACTATGCCAGGAAGCATGAGAGTTGACTAGAAGAATCAAGATTATGTTGGAAATGGAGCAGAGACAGGATTTGGGAGATGGGATAAACAGGAAAAAAAAACAGTAACTTGGAAATCGACAAATGTAGGATTACAAAGCAATAATTATATTCGTGAAATATGGCAGAACAGGAAAATCTCCAAATATTGGACTATTTTCGACTTTGTTGGACTTGTGGGAGACTCCAAAGTATATGCACTTCTTCATGTCATTAATATTTGGAAACATACTTAGAGGAGGGGAAGAGGTGGGAGAAAGTCAACTGTAAGTAAAACAATTTTTTCTTAATAGAAATACATTTATAGTGTATGATTTTCTATGCATGCTATAAAGTGAAGTTTTTAGTTCTTTTTAAGTCTAGTGGGGATATTATTATAAACAGGTGCTCCTGGCTTTTTTTTCCCTTTTTTTTTCTTTCTCCCCTCTCTCTTTCTCCTTGTTCAGTTTTAAGAAATGTAGGCACTGCAATGTAAAAAAAAGTCTGGTTAAAAGAGCATGACAAAAGAAAAATTGTGCTTTTTCTCATACATGCATGGGGGAATGACTGGATTAAGGCCCCAGTCTTGAACTGGTAACACATTATAAGAGACAGAAAGTAAATGAAAAAGAATATTGAGTATTATAAGGCTTTTTAAGCAAATAAATGTATGCTTAGTAGCAATTCTGTAGCTGACCCTTGAATCTCCATGGAGACAATCTGATAAAGAAAAATTGGCTAGAAAAAAAAGAGAAATTGGCTGGGAAATAATGTTCTCTGAAAGCATTCAGGTGTTTTCCCAGCTGAGAGAGATATAAAGATAAGACAAAACCAGACAGCACTTAGTAGAAGCACAGACTGCACCATGCGTCTTAGCATGGATAACCTTTATTTTAGGTGAACTCAGGTCTGTGAGTGTGGGACATATGTTCCTATTAGAAGGGTTAAACTTCAATATTTGAAGATGTACATAGTTTTGTTTTTTAGTATTCAGTTAATGGGTTTTCCTGGTGTATTGGGGTGTGTTTTTTTTTGAGGGCTTTCAATAAAACAAAAAGTTTTGCAAGATGTGACAGAGGCTCAAATAGATATGACAAGTAACAATATTCAACTGGCCAAACAGTGTATGTGTACAATACAAAAGCTAGAACTAGACATTTAACAAAAAAGCTGTTATACATAAAAGGTGGAAATAATAACTTTTTAATATAATGATGCTTTCTGTAATGTTTTTAAATGTCAATGGCCTGAAAGATATATACAACAAAGAAAGGGTAGTGAACTATATTAAAATGTAGACTGCAAATAATTATGCTACAGGAGACACACTTGGAAAGAACTGAACATGTGAATTTGATAAAGAAAGGTTTTTCAGAATGGTTATTCAGTGGAATACCTGGGACAAAGGAAAAGAGGAGTACTTATATACTTCAAGAAGAGCTGCAATAGTTTTAGAAGAGGATAAAAAAGATAATAATGGTAGATTTGAAGTACTAAGGGGCTATGGCAAGGAATGAGGATTACATTGGCATGTATTTATATTCCACCTAAAACTGCTATAATGGAGCTTAAGGAAATTCTGGGAGAAATAATCAGCTTTCAACAAGGGGATATTACTTATAGATGGGGACTGGAATTGGATTTGCAGCAGTGAAAATGTCAGGGGGGCCCAAAAGGGAAAGTATTACAAAGAAGGGCAGACATTTGAAGAAATTTATGAAAATGTTTGGCACAGAATATGTGAATTCAGTACTAGGAGTTTGGAATGAATTTAGATATTATTCCCCAAGATACAAAAACTGGGCTAAGCTAAATAGAATTTGCATTTTACAGGAACATGTGCATTTAATTGAAGGTCTCAGTATGCACCTAATAACTATTTCAAATCATGCACCAATAATAACTAAAATAAAAATACAGGATAATGAAATAAAAATGAGACACTGGTGCTTTCCCACCTCTCTGATGAAAACAGAGAATGTAAGGAATGGGTATTGGAAATTATTCAGGAGCTATTAGAGAAAATAGAAATTTATTCTGAAAATATAGTTAGGGGGTAGGTTAAAATTAAAGTGTAGTTTAAAAACAGGGTGGAAATAAAACGAAGGGAGATATGGTTAAGAAGTAACAACAATTATTTAGAGAGACTGACAAATGTTAAAGTATCGCAGAATATGGGACATCTCACAGAACAAGAAGAAAAGCAACTACAGAATGTTAAACAGAAAATAAAAGATTACCTGGATAATATGCACGAGTTTAGAAAGATTGCTGTTGAGCAACTTTTTTTGATAATAACTCTAGAGCACAAAAACTTAGAAGGGGCTGTCACCAAGCTTAGGGAACCTATAACAAGGAAGGTAACACTAGATCCTGTAGAGGTATTAGAAATATTTCGGAAATTCTATGAAAGTCTATATAAAGCAGAGAAATGTGGAAATGAAGAAAAGATACAAATGGAAATATTTATGGAAGAATTAAATATGCCAAGGTTAGAGGTGGATAAGACTTAATTACTTACAGGATAGCAAGAGATGATATAAAAATGGTGATGTATAACCAATCTACAGGAAAGTCCCCAGGAATAGATGGTATTCCTGTGGAAGTTTGGAAGCTAGGAGTGAAAACATGATAATGAACTAGAAGGTCTTGTTTTACAGTATTTTAAGAGGAGGAGAAGTACCAACATCCTGGAAGAAAGCAGTAGTAGCTGTAATACCTAAAGAGGGTAAAGATCCATCAGATCCAGCTTCATACAGGCCCATTTCAAAACTAAACCATGATTATAAAGTGTCTATGTCTATAGTGGCTAAAAGAATGGCAAAAATGATGCCAAAATTGATAAATATGGATCAAAGTGGTCTTGTGGAGGGGAGGCAAACATTTGACAACATTAACAGAATATTAAGAAAATACCACTGTTGTTGATGGGTCTGGATGTAGAGAAAGCATTTGACAGAGAAACCTGGGATTTTATGAGCAGGGCAATGGAAGCATTTACATCCCTTGATAAAATTATAAGCTTCTTTAGCAGGATATATGAGGGATTGTAGGCAGAAATTAAAGTGAGTGGGGTCCTCTCTGTTAATTTCTGCTGAACAGAGGAACTATGAAGGAGTGTCCTTTTTCCAATTATTATTTGCATTATATTTAGAACCATTGGCAAAGAAAATAATGGACTCAGAAATTCAAGGATATAATTGGTATGGTAGTCAAGAAAACCTGACTCTATTTGCATATTATATTATTTTATACCTGACAAAACCAGAAAAGGACATTATAGTGTTGTGGAACATTTTGAGACAGTTTGAAATCTTTTCAGGATACAAAATTAATGAAGCTAAAACAAAGGCAATCACAAATTAGTTCAGCAATATCCATATTTATGAGGACATGATAAAATGAAGTATTTAGGAGCATGGATTAAAAATGATTCCGGTGGGATGTGAGAAGAGACTAAACAAAAGATTATACAAAAACGGAGAAACTGGAAGCTCTGTTATATGGATATGGATTGTAAGATACAAGCAGTTAAAATGATTTTAGTCCCTTTAGTCTTATACATGAGTTAGGCATTTTATTATCAACCAGAAGAGATGTGGATAGCAATTAATAAAGAGCTGAAGATTTTTTTTCTGGGAGGGGAAGACAGCAAGAGTCAAGTGGGCTAAGCTGAATCTTCCAATAGAACAGGGTGGATTGGGACTACCAGATTTGAAGGGGTATTTTGAGCTACACAGTTAAAGCTCCTGTACATAGCACAAGCAGAAACCTATAATTCAAAGTGAAAAGGAATGATGATGAAATATTACTTATTTTTTCTGTAGGTTATTGGAAGTAATGTCTTGCACCAGTGCTGGAGCTTGCACTGCTTTTTTGCTTAACAGCTGCAGAATTCTTCCCCGTCAATTTTTTTTTCTCACCTTTTGTGACTGATTTTCTTTCAGATTCTCTGAATTTCTTTTTTGCTGGCATCCAGGCTGTGCACTTACTAGTCAGTTACTGAAATTTACCCAAAAATATGAGTTTACTGTCTCTTCTGAGTATCTTTTTTCACACTGGGAGAGCTGAAATTAAGCTGTTACTCAATGTGCAGTCATCTTGGAAGTCCCTTCTTCAATTTTTTCTTGATCTTGTCTCATACTATACTTAATTTGTTTGTCCAGCTTGTTTATTTCAGTTTTCAAAGTTGTAGTTCAACCTCTTTTCCATTTCTTATAATTTTGTCTCTCACCTTAATCAGGTATAGTGTTCTTATGGAAATATATCCCCATGACATTGTATGCCTTGTTCCTGATGTTAAACATTTTTTTTAATTTTTTTGCACTCAAACAATTTCTCTTTCAAAACTGTCCATATTCTTTCTGCAGTTTTTCCACTGAACTCATCACTCCAATTACTTTTACATAGTGACTGTTTTGCTTCCATATAATCTATATTTAATCTTCAGTGCATTGGTTTAGATTTCACTTTGGCAGAATTATCAAGTAACAAATTAACCTTTATAACACCATGATCACTGAATATCAATGTTGGTAAAACCTGACATGAAGTAACAGCAATTTCTTTAGGAAGATAAACAATGTACAGTATGTCCCGTTCCTTTGTAAGATTTTTTTACAAACTGAAGCAATTGTTCCTGAACATATACTGTAAATAATTTTGTTACTAATGTTGTTAAAGCAGTACTATTCCAGTTTGTTTCTGGCAAATTTAAGTCCCCATCCACTATTATTCTTCCTTCCTGTGTTTTATGCAAAAAATGTATGAATTCCTGTAGGTCATCAGTCCTTGACTTTAGCAGTCTATACAGTCCAACAATTTTTTTATGTTCCAGGGTTGTCTTTATTGTTACAATTGTACAATCTACAGGATTATTGTTATCACTGAACATATAATAATCACAGATCTCAGAGCATTCCTTACTCTCTATCATAACACTTCCACCTAATTTTTGTTAAAATATTTGTTACAGTAAAAACATTTATACCCTGACAGAACTGGTTTCTTGATCTTTAACCACGTTTCGCAAACAGTAACAACATCAATTTTATGGGAACTTTGTAAATTTTCCAATTAGAAAAAAACTGTATTATCAATGCTCCTAGCATTAACAATCATCAGGGATGCATCAAATATTGCTATCTGTGAACCGTTAAATTTTAACCTAACAAAAATCCTACTTTGTGCTTTGTGCTTGTCAAATGCTTCAAAACATCTGCTGCAAAATTCTTCTTCCCTGAGCTTGACAAAGTGTGCGCCATTCTGTCTAAACATGTGTGCCCAAAATTAGGCTCAGATGCTCTACACATTTCCATTTTTTTTAAATGGGGCATTTTTTCATGTAGGTATTTACCCAAAACATCTTTTCATTCTAATATTATTATGTATGAATATTATAAAAACAGGAAGAAAGAATATGTGAAAAGGGTAGATAAAAATGCTGATAGTATATAGGAATGTATAGATACATACCTGTAAATATGTGTATTTTGCAAATATGTAAATAATGTTTTGTTTATGTTGTGTTAATTAAAAAAATACTCTTTTGGATAGGTGCCATGGGATCTTTTATACTCACCTGAGCTACTACCAACTCAAACAGATAGAACTTTGGTTTAACATCTAATCTGAAGGATAAAAATGCTTCACTTCTGTAAATAAACTGTGCACTGTATGTGAAATAAGGTAGCTGTCTGTTTTAATTTGCTTCAAGTTGCATAGGAAAAGCATGAAGAACTTATTCATACAGTTAAACTGAAAGTGAGGTTCATCTTATTCTGAATGCATGGGCACAGTCTTTCAAGCTTCCCTTGCTTATATTTTAGCAGGAATAATTTTAATAAAATGCTTGAAAATGACCTGGATTCATAAGTTTATTTAAACAAGAAACATGTTTATTGAATTATCACTTATGACATAGGCAATCATACATTTATATAAATCAAAACAAACCATATTGACATATTTTCACTTACAAACATTAGACATCACATATAATCTTCAGTACAGTTATTGTCAATCGAACATTGCATAGCTCATTGAATTCCTGACTTCTCTTAAACCTCATTCCTCCTCCAAAACATTATTCTGCATGTATTGTTCCCACAGTTCACAATTTTTCTGTGTCATTTGTTCTGACCCTTTTCAAAAGATCCCACTTCCAGTTATTTTATCTCTGTTAGTAAATTCACTACATCTAATACAGTTGGTTTAGACTTTGATTTCAGTTTTCTAGTAATTGTTTTTTTGGCAGCTACCAGAATTAAACTCAGCAAGGCCTTAATATGCCTAGGTAATTGTGATTCTATATCATAGCTTAAAAAATAATTTCTTTAGTTACACCAATTTGCTCATCCAGTATTTCTGACAGAGTAGTCTGAAGGGATTTTTTAAAGTCTGCCAACGTATTACACTCCAAAAATTATGTTCCCAAGTACCTCTTTATTCCTCATCACACCTCCAAGATTTGCAATTTACCTGTGGAAAAATTCTTAGAGTCTGCTTGGGGTATAAAAATACCTATGCAAACACTTCCAAGCAAAGATCCTAAATTTTCGTCTAGACTTTGTTGCATATTTTGGAGCCATACAAATATTCTCCCATTGTTTCTTTTTGAATTACTTATCCAGTCTCTCTTAACAATCCTTTCTAACTTCCTATGACTGATTCCTATAGTTATGCAATATTTTATATGCCCTACTAATTTTCTTGTTTTTAGCAGCAGCTTCTGTTCTGGATTCTACTAAAACTCTACTAGTGCTGGTCTTTCAGTTAGGATCCCCCTTTTCCTTTCTATTTGCCTATACTCTGATTTCAATCCTTGATAGGAAGGCAATCCTGCCTGCAGTCCAAATTAATTCTTGGCCTCTTCCTGTTCTATTATTTTCCCTCTCTAATTATTTCCCAAAACCTTGGTTCTTTTGCCATTTTTCTCCTGTGAATTCCAGCCACCTCTTGCCTGTTCTCTGTACCCCTAATTTCAGTCATCCCTATCAGCAGAGTCTCCTTTCTTCATTCCCATGTTGGCTTAGTTTTTAGAATACCTTATGCTACTTTATGAATGTAATATTCTGTATGGTTATTGTTACTCTCCTTAAGGACCTGTGTCAAAATCCCAGTCTCTCCTTATTTCTTGAGCTTCCCACCATGTTTCATCATCATCATCCCTTTCCACTTTGAATTATAGCTTTCTACTTGCATTATGAATAGGAGCCTTAACTGTGTACCTCTGAAATACTCCCTTCAAATCTGGTAATCCCTAACAACCTTGTTCTATTGGAAGTTTGGAAGTAAAAACATATCCCACTTGACTCTTGCCAATTCTCCTCCTAGATAAAATCCTTCAATTTTTTATTATTTATTATCCACAACTTATCCTCTGGTTGATAAAAATATGCCTGACCTGTGTATAAAACTAAAGGGACTAAAAACATTTTCACTGCTTGTATCTTGCTATCCATATCCATAAAACAGAGCTTTCAGTTTTTCAGTTCTTGTATTATCTTTTGTTTAGTCTCTTCACATATATCCTTAGCTGCTATAATAGAATTCTTTTTAATCCATACTAAGTACTTCATTTTATCATGTCCCTATAAATATGGATATTGCTGAACCAGTTTGTTTGTGGGTACTTCATTTACAGCTGATGCCTTCAATTTACCTTCATTAATTTTGTATCCTTAAAAGATATGAAGCTGTCTCAAAAGTTTCCACAACACTGAAATGTCCTTTTCTGGTTTTATCAGGTACAACATAATATCATCTGCAAATAAAGCCAACTTTTTTGACTACCATATCAATTATATCCTTGAATTTCTGAGTCCTTTATTTTATTTGCCAGTGGTTCTAAATATAACACAAATAGCAAAGGGGAAAGAGGACACCCCTTTCTGGTTCCTTGGTTCAAACAGAATTTACCAGAGAGGAACCCCACACACACTTTAATTTAGCCTCTGATCCCTCATATATCCTCCTAATTAACCTTATTTTTTTTTTTAGGGAATGCAAATGGTTCCATTTCCCTACACATAAAATCCTAGCTTACTCTGCTGAATGTTTCTTGATTTCTTTATGGAGATTTTATAACTATCAACTCTACAATTTTTATTTATTTATTTATTTATTTATTTTAAATTTTTTACCAGGAAAGTCCAACTGGCACAGAGCCTGTTTTCAGAGGAGTCCTGGGAAGAAAGGCTTCAGACGTATGTCTTTGGAATGTGGGAGGAAACCGGAGCACCCGTAGGAAACCCACATGAATGCAGGGAGGACATCCAGACTCCGCACAGAAGGCACCCCAGCCGAGAATCGAACTGGAGAACCTCTTGCATTGAGGCAATAACACTAACCACTACACCACTGTACAACCCAAATCCTAGAGTTATGAGACATTTATTTTTGTTTTATTTGTTTATTTGTGTATGTTTGTATGACTGTATGTATCTAGGTTTCTTTATTTGAGTGAAACTAAGGACAGAAAAGCCAGTTGCACTGGTAGACCCTGTCATTCTTGATCAATGTGCAGTGGAACTCTTGTAAACCAACCCATTTCCAAAAGATATCTAAAAGGTAAAAATAAAAATGTGGGACAGTCTGATTGCTCCTTAATATTGTCTGGTCTATTGAGTTTCCTTATTAGCACTTTCATCCAGTAGACTTCATCACATAGGTTTTTATTGAATGTTTGTTGATGTCCACCTTGATATATCCATTCATCAAGATAAACATTGCAAACTCAAACGTGTGAGAGATTTTACAAAAAGTATGTTTAACCTAGTTCATCACAGATACAAGAATGCAGCTATTGAATTTATCTTGCTTGCTGTCACCCAAAATATATTTTAATAAGCAATATCAACATATGAAGGTTATGATCTGGTTAAGAAGAGGGGGAGGGATGTAAATGATGGGGCAAATGTGACGTGATAAGGTGCTCATCTTAAGGGGTATGATTTTATTTAGTGTTCCCAGCAAATGATTTTCAACATTTCCTGTCAAAATTATTGTAACCACAGTTTAATTTTACTCACATCATCTATATGCCTACCGTTACTGTTTCCAAAATAATCATTGTGCAGAATCTGTAGTCTTTCTCCATCTTTATCTCTGCTATAAGAATCCTTTTAGAAAATGTCTTTAACTACCCATGTTATTCTTCTTCTGTCTCTGATCATATTAAAACCTATAGATTTAAATGTTCTCCTGAAATTAAATTTTGCTGGATAAACTGTACCCTTCTCTCAGTCTGTAGACTCATGCATTTTTGTGTTGTCCTGTCTTAATATTTGAATTTTGCATATTAATCTAGGGCATAACTTAATAACTGAGGTAGAGCAATGCAAGATTTAGAAATGTTTTACATTAAATGCTCCCCCATAAGTCATTTACACATCAAATTTCAGCAACATAATCCAACAAAGAAACTGTAACTTCAATCAAGAAACAAAAAGTTAATACAAAATTATTGTGTTGTAATCAACAGCTAGGCTTTTTGAATTATTCTGACCAAGATGCCTCATACTTGCCTTGTATTTTATTGTTTTCTTTATATATGCTGGAGATTCTAAGTAAATCAGAGGACTCATAACTACCTTGCCTGGTATGTGGGCTTGAATAGGCCAGCAACCTACTCATACTTCTCAACTGCTCCACAGTTGTCGGAGTGTTTACATTTTTGCCTTGGCTTGTGGGTCTGCTTCCTGCTGTCCTGCTTTACTTAGTCTTTAGATGGCTCCAATTTCTGTTCTTTTATTAGCTCATTTGTAGAGCCAATGAGAGAGGAGCTACTCAAGGTCATAAAATGAAATCAGCAAGCTGACAGAGTATACATGCAAAACAGAGGTCACCTCAAAAGCCAGTAGCACATAACACCATGACCAAGTTAATAGAATATAAGGATTTCAGGATTTTGGCCTTTATTATACTTAAGGATGTCATCTACATTATATTCCTAAGAGTATGCTGAAGTGCAATTAAACGTGTGGGGATCTGAGAGAAATCAGAGGTTTGATTATTCCTGCTTCTATTTTGAGTATTATTAAAAATGTTTGAAGACCGGGAGGGTCATTGTTACACGGAGAGAGACCAACAAAAAAGAGAAGAAGATTACTGGAGTCTAACAAACTAATTTCCATTACTAAAGGTACAAAAATAATTCTTTACAAGCAAAAACACAGACATGGAAAACTAACTGTTTAAAAAAACTTCTGGCAACTGATATAACTGTGCCCATGTGTCCATATCTCTCATCTATCAAATTTTTTACAGAATGTCCCTAATGATTTTGCCTTATAATCTGATGTTGTCATTTTCATTCATTCCTTAACAGCTGGGTACAGATTCGATCCTCGTATCCATCTTGAAATCTCGGGCTCCTCCCTTTACTCATTATTCCCCAACAACCTAACAACCCTCAGATCTCGTTTGTCACCGTTGCGATCAGGCATAGATTGTGAGCTCTCAAGCTTTGTTTAATTTTCTTCAGTTAATTTTCATTAGTCAGTAAGTTTTTTATTTATTCATTACTTTTACTCTTTCTTCCCTTAAACCACTTATATAGATAATAGTCTCTATTTTATTGTACTCGTTGAGAACTGTAAATACCATTGCTGGAAGTTCTTCCCCTTTTTCCTTCTTTCCCTTTTCTCTAGTTTAAAAAAATCTTTCTATTTCTCTTTATTTACTTGGATTTAACTCTTTAAACATGTCAGATAAACTGTCCAGCTTTAATAAATTTGTGGCATGTGGGCATAAAATCCCCAATTCAGATACACACACTGAATGTGTTTATTGTCTAGACTCTAAACACCTAGACATTGAATGTGTCATATGCAAGGGCTTCAACTCCTGTGCTCTTACAGACATGAAAAATAAATTGATCCTCATGGGTTTACTTCCCTCTAAATCTTCCTCAATGGCTGTTGGGGCTGAAACCCCAAAAAACAAGAAAATATGGCAACTCTTTGGCCAAAGAATCTCATAAGAAATCAGCAGAATTCCCTTCTGCTTCGACTTTAGCTCCATCTTTGAAGCCACTGGCTAAATTTGTCAGAAATTTGGATCAAAGTGTGTTGGATCTGAAGTTAAGATCTGAAAGACCTCCACTGATCCATTCTCCTCCTTTTATATAACAGAGCCAAATCAGTTACAGGCTTCCGTGACCCTTTCTTGAACAATCCCCACATCCTCATTCAAGGCCATCTTCTACGGCTTCCTCTCCCATCTCTCAGAAGCCTATCTGAGGCAAATGTGGATAGGATGATGAGGAAGTTCCTCAAGATGCAAATTCAAATGGGAATCCTTTTGGCTTCAACCCCATCGGGTCCAGAGACCCTCCATAGGAGCCACTACCCCTATTGTAACTCCTTCTTCGATCCATGCTTCAGTTTTGGAGCCATTGGATCTGAATGTCTAGGAGTTATCTTCCTTGGATCCAAAGATATTGGCATCTTCAACGTCAATGGTTTCTCTGAGATGTCTGGCACCAAGTACCTAAGAGCTGGAAGACTCACAGAGCTGTAGCATCAGTGCTAGCTCCTGGGTGTTAGAGTTGACTCCAAAGTTGTCAGAGTCATCTCTTCCCCTTGGAGCATAGGCATTCAACACCTTGGCTCCCTCGGGTGGTTTGCCTATGGGACAGCAGGAACCAATGGTCCACAAACCTGCTTTGCAGGATCCATTGGTTTCTGCTTCTCCTAGGCACTCTGCTTTTGAGGTAGCGGAGAGAGTATTCTGTACACCAAGAGTTTAGACAACTCTGCCCTCTTTGGATCTGACTGCCCTGTCTCATTCAATTTTGCTTCCAGAGCCTCTTTCATCCATTCCATCGGGACAGCCAGACCGAACTAACAGGGCATCATTATCTCTTCTGATACCTTCCTGGAGCATCCCACCGAGGAGGTCCTTCAGAAGGGAACGTGCAAAATAAAGCACTTGACTCTCCACAAGAGTCAGTCACTAAAGACACTGATTTTTAATGAGGGGAAAGGGTCCCCTAGATCACCACTTGACGATGTCTCCTTTGGAGGCATCTTAGAGCTCCTCAAAAATAGGGGTGGTTGGTCCCCAGATAACCTGTCCCGAGCGGAATCATTTCGAGAGCCCTTTGGTTTGGCCCAGCTACCTCCTGAGTGACTCTGCCCGCTGATGAGCTCATAGATTTAGTCTCTTGACAGGCATGGAAGGAATCAGACAAAGCTGAGCTACCACTAAACCAGACAAGATCCTTGCACCACCTAAAGATCAGTCATACTGGAGGAAAGGAGCTCTTGCTGATACTATGGTTGTTGCGGCAGCCACAGGAAAGGAACTGGCAGAACAGAGCTCCTCTTTCCGGCCCCCTAACAGGGGGTCTAGAATGCTGGACAGATTTGGGAAGCACGTGTATGCTTCAGTGACCTTTGCCCTTAGGTCACTGAATTATTTGGTACATTTCACAAGACTTCAGAGAGATTTGATCAAAGAGCTTACTAAATCTCTCTCTGGGGCAACATCTACTGAGGAAGGAAGTACCATTTCCTTGCAGTTGGCTACCCTTCAATCTACTTCTAATTCATCCATGAGGCTTATCTCACATGAAGCTGAAGGTATTTCATGACTGGCGGGTTCAGGCATTTCCATCAGGAGACACACCTGGATGTGCTTATGTGACTTTGTGGAACCCTTCAAATCTTCTTTCGTGAATGTACCTTTTGATGGAACATTGCTATTTGAACCCAAAGTGAAAGACACATTCTTTAGGTGTGAACAGGAATGGAAAACCCTGTCTCCCATGGCAGTACATTTTTCTATTCCTCAACAGTCCTTTTCTAAAGCCTACAAGGTGGTAGAAAGATGTGATTCTAGAAATCCCAGGGACCCTTTCAAGATCTATGTGGAGACAGTTCCTACAGAGGCAGAGGGGAGAAGACAAATAGAAAACACCGCCCTCACAGCAGAGTTGGTCCACATAATCAAGCATCTAAAAATTCCTTCTCAGACAGATTTTATCAGCACTCCTGAATGAAGGCCTGACTGTCCATCTCTGGAGGCAGTTGGGGGTTATCCATTCCTTCACCAGACTGCCTGGATAGATATTACCAAAAGATTCATGAGTGCAGAGGATTATATCCAGAGGTTATATCATACCATTTTCCCAATGTTCACCATCAGTTGTGAAGAAAATCCCTGATGTTCCACCCAGTCAGAGGGAAGCAGCAGAACTTGAAGTAAAGAGGTTGCTAGAAAAAAAAAAAAGAGTCATACAAGAGGTCCCCTCAGACCAGAGAGAGTCCAGAATTTATTCAAGATTCTTTTTAGTGCCAAAAAAGGCAGGGGACTTGATACTAATTTTGGATCTAAGAAAATTAAATCAATCAATTCAGTACACAAAGTTCCAGATGTCCATGGTTCAGTCCATTCTGTCATTTCTGCACAAGGACAACTGGATGTGCTCGATAGACCTACAAGATATGTACTATCATATCAAAATGAACAGGTGATCCAGAAGATAGCCATGCTTCCATCTGGGAGCCCATCATTACCAGTTCAGAGTATTGCTCTTTGGTCTCACCACAGCCCCTAGGGTGTTTACCAAGTGCATGGCAGTCATAGCAGCTCAACTGAGACTGCTGGCATTCCAAATGTTTCCATAGTTGGATGACTGGCTCCTGACTGCTCCAACCAGGCATCAACTAATTTAAGCAAGGAACTACTTACTCCAGCTGTGATCTCATCTGAGGATACCTGTCAATTACAACAAATCTCATCTCACTCCAACTCCGACTTTGGAATTCATTGGTGCTCACTTCACTGTAGCCATTCAAAGAGCTTCACTTCCACTTTCCTGGATACAAACTATTGGATTTCAAGTCAAAAAGATAGTTCAGAATTCTTCTCTCCCAGCACGTCTGATACTTCAAGCCTTAGGATCATGTCAGCAGCAACCACTCTCATACTACTAGCAAGGTTCCAAATGAGAGGGCACTTGCAACTCAATGGTCTATTCTCCAACACCCATTATCCAGACCAGTCAAGATAACCCAAGCTTGCAAGAATTACCTCCTCTAGTGGATCCACTCCAGTCAAATACAAGGAGGCTATCCCTTTGTCCTCCCTCAACTCAATCCCACTGGGACCACAGACACCTCTCAGATTAGGTGGGGGGGGACTTCTTGGGAAGGACAGTCAAAGGCACATGGTCAGTTGAAGAGACCAACATGCATATCAATGTCCTGGAAATGAGAGCTGTCCTCCTGGTATTGCAGGGCTTTCAAGACACTCTCCCAATTGGGGCTATCATGATTCAAAAGGACAATATGTCGGTTGTCTGGTACTTCAACAAACAAGGGGTAACCAGCTCTTACTCTCTTTGTCGAGAAGCTATGAGAGTCTAGTAATGGCTGATCTCTTCCAATTGCTTTCTGATATCAATGCACATCCCAGGGAAAACCACCGTGATTGCAGACAACTTAAGAAGGTCCATTCTGATGCCTTATGAGTGGTCTCTCAACATCAGCGTAGCGGAGATGATTTTCCACTGATGGACCAACCATCACAATACACAAACACACACTCACACACACACACACACACACACACACACACACACACACACACACACACACACACACACACACACACACACACTTACACACACACACACACACCTGGGAAAGGCTGGCACAGGTTTACTAGCTATGCCCCCTTTTGCCAAGACTATAAGTTTTGATGCCACCAGCCACTCTTTATCAGCTACTTTAAGGCCCTTAACAAAGGGTGTCCAGTCTTACTGTATAATGTTACTATTAATTCAAATGGTAGTTTGACCAACAGCAAGGCTATTAAGAGTGGCCCACACAGTGTCACCAAATAAATGTGCAAGTACTCTCAGAACTTAAATATGTCTCACAGATATCAACCACAATGAAAGGTTTAAATATGTTTAATAATAAATAATAAAAGCACAAGAAAATGCTCAGTAAACAATTACAGTTACATCAGAGTTCAAAATCACAGGAAATATTTAAAACAACATTGCAGGACAGTCTCAAAATAAATAAAGAAAACATGTAAGCTATACTTCACTATATTCCTGTCTGAATATAAGCGAAATTACTGTACCCTAGTCAACTTACTTACAGAACATGGCAAGACAGATATGGTGAGTGGGTTTTCCAGCTGATGCTGCCAGGTCAAAGACAAAATTCAAAATGCTCAGTCTCTCCCTCAGAGAGTTCTTAAATTAATATTTCAGATATTACTGTTGGGGTAGCTGACAGCATGACATCACTTCTTGTCATCTGATTATCTGTCCCCAGGCTCACAATTACTGATTTTAGCATCTACCTGCAAAAATACATAGACCTTAGATCTTTTGGCAAGTGGTGGAAGATGTAAAATTATTTACATGGCTTCACATTTAAAGGCAATACAAAAACATCTAGTTCTAGACATTATGTCTCCTGTTGCACTGAAACTGAAAGATAACATCCCATTTATTACGTGGTTATAAAGTAATTTAAGTTTTCAGCTATTCTTCTGAAGTTAACTTCTTGTGTTTCAATCCCCATTGTTAAAATACATATACGTCTAAACAGTTACAATAGTGTATATACATTTCTGCTCAGTATTTTACAAAATATCTCTTCTGCACACATCTGTACAATATGACATACAGGTCTAATACAGTTGCAACACAAGCAATTGCATCATGCTGATATTCACAAATGACACACAACCACTTACAAAATTCCAGATAGCTGGGCTGGCAGTATCTCCTTCTATCACACTTCTATATAAATCATATTAGTATTCAAATGACATATAATTATTTACAAAATTCCAGATAGCTGGGCTGGCAGTATCTCCTTTTGTTACACTCACCATAATGTTCCATCCGTGTTGTCTATTTGCATTCTTCCTCAACTTCCCACCCACCAACCCCCTCCTTGTTTTACTCCTGGAAAGATCGAAAAGTGTTGGAGGAATCTCTATTCAGCTTTTGAACTCCAGCTTCCATTTCTTCTTTTCTTAATTCCCACTGTGCTATGAGTAATAAATAACTTTATGGGCAGCAAAATTAATCTGAATGATGTAAGGCTGGTGGGGAATTATGGGTAAAGGGAGGAGCTTGAGAGTTCAAGTATTCTATGATCTTGAAGAAGCGGCCAAGTCAGATCAGAGGATAGCATCCGAACACAACTGTTGAGAAAGAATGAACATGGACAACACAGATGGAACATTATGGTGAGTACATATGTTTTTTCTCCTGTCCTTTGTAACATTTTTGATTTTCTGGAAAATCATTGAAGATTACAGGAAGTCAACAATGCCAGACATTAGAGTTTGATACTTCTTATTGTTCAGATAAGATAATGTATGTTGATGCAAAACGTGTTCTATAAACTTTTTCTATAAATAAGTGTTATTTATCATTGCCCCTATTTTGGGCCTTTGTTCCATCATTATTTTTAGATTTGTACAGAATTCTTGTCTTGCAGTTTACTAAAAGGAAACTTCTGCTGGTCTGTAAAGCAGTGTCTTTCTAGTCTAGACAGTGTGTGAGCTAGTTTTAAAGTCTATATCTGGAACATCATAGCTGCATATCTCATGGTGATTAGGAGTGTAAACTTTTATAGCAATTAAAATGTTGAATTCCAGGGCTTATTTGAGTGAATATAATAGAGATTCAATTACCTTTCTTACTGCATTTATAAAGTAAGTATAAAGAAAACAGACTTCACATACAAAATGCTAAAATGAAGCAAAACTGCAAAAATATAATGGAAGGAAAACTGTCAGTATTGCTAGTGGTTAATTTTGAAATGCCTAATTCCTTGGAATTTTATTTTATAATTAGTATATACATGGCCCATATTACTGAATTCAACCAGATTTTCCCCTAGGAAGACATTAAAAGTGTGATCTCACTAATTTTTTATTTCCCTTCCATTTGTTTGACTTATTTATACATTTGTTAATTAGGTGGGTGGGCTGGTCAAATTAGCCACAACTTAGTCCATGTGCAAAAAAATCTATATCTAGACACACACACACACACACACACACACACACACACACACAAGTATATAAATATAAATACAAATAAACACACAAACACACACACACACACACACACACACATATATATATATATATATATATATATATATATATATATGTAGAGTTTTTGAATGTATAACATTAATGGAGAGTATTACAATCTTTTAGAGTGTAGCAGTATTCTGTACCTGAATAATATTAAGCTCTTCCTCTGATGGTAGCTCTAAGTCATTCATTAACTTTCTTCCAAAAATGCCTTGATTTATAAATGTTTCTGTACACGTGGCATGTCATTCCCAAGCCTCCATTTCCAATATGTTGTATTTCCTTGATTGTGAGCTAACTGTGTGCACCATCTTCTGTGGTCCTATTTCTCGTTTCTTCATAGTACTGTAGTGTGACAGCGGAATTAGTATAGAAAAGAAGAGGTTGGGGGGCTTGCCATGTATGAGAAAAATTTGATTTACTGTATTGTGTTTTAAAATTTTATGTGGCAGTTGATTGCATGGGTGGGTGCTGTCACTTGTTTGTTTTGTATTTATTGCAGTGTAAATGTGTAATGCCACAGTGCAGTGAAGATAAATGATTTTTGATATGGCTGTGTAGATGTATATCTGTTAGTACCACAAGGGTCCCAGTTTTATAGGAAGTGCTTCCAGGAGGGCAAGTGTAAGCAGTTTAGACCTCACCCAGAGAGGCATGAATTTATACATAAGCAAATGTTGGGTCCTATGATTCTGAACCCTCTGCTATGATTTTTGATGGTCTCTGGTATGATTTTGAAAGCTGACAGGCTGAGAAGCATGAGTCTGCTGACAACAAAAAGCCACTATGCCAGTCATTTACTCTGCATTTAACCTGTTTACATTTTTTTTAAACAGTTCATTGGTGGAAGGTCTGATTTATGTCCAGTCAAAATCAAGAAAGTGGAAAACACTGTATACAAAAGCAGTGTAGAAATATTTGGGAAGTTAGCTGAACTGAGCCAAAAATTCCACCCATCTCTGTTCTTATCATGGATGTGTTCCTTCCATTTGCCAGGAGTTCCCACAGTAACACTAATATTTCTCAACCAGTCCCAAGAGGAGCTTGCATGTTGCATTTTAACACAGCACAAATGCTTAATAAAAACAGGTGTACAACACTATTTAGTAACTAGTCACTCCTGTTTCCCTGTTGACTAATGATTACTGTTGGCAGTCTTACGTTAGCGGTCCTGACCTAGATCTGAAGACCAAATCTTTATTTTATTTTTAGCAGACAAAGCAAGGATGACCTTGGCATACCATCTTGTAGGTTGCAGGGGGGCAGAAACAGAATGTATACTGATAAAAAATAAAAACTAGCTATTGTACTGCCTATAGTTTTACTTGCATTACAAGCTGCAAAGTACATTCTGTCATTTTTAACATGAAACACATGAAAACAAAAGCTGCCAGTAGCTTTTCTGATTTCTGAGCAATTCGTCTAAGTGCCTGCCTGTTGTCTACTATAAGTTTTAGTGATGGACTGGTGTTCAGACAACAACTCAGAAACCACCCAACAGACCAGGTGGTACTCTACAAGCAGCCACTCTGACCAATGATTGCACATACATTGCCACTGCCCATTGTTTTCAGTCAATCTGAGAGGCAAAACTCTGGTCTAATTATACCAGTGATCACTGCAGTAGTTGTTACCAGCATGAAAGTTTATGCAGTATTCTGTCCTCTAACAACTCTTTGTCATATAAAAAAATATTATAAAACTCTTTGTCATATAAAAAATATTATAGAATAGTTATACAGGTATACAGGTAAACAGATCCCCTAACAGGACACAGAAGATGTATAGCAGGAAGTTAGTCATCATGGCTGAGTAGGTACTCCCCATCTCCCTATTGGGGTATAGACAGGGAGACTGTCTACTCACATATAAGACTATGGTTAATAAGGGAATGATACAAGCAGAAACATGCACAAAATACAGTTGTGTAACTTGCACTTAGCCATAAGAGAAGATGTTTGAATTCTTCTCTGCTGCAGTAGCATATGGGTTGTACCCTGCCAAGGATACAGCATCCAACCAGCTTCTCAAAGCTCTAACCCCCTCTCACCAGTCACTCTGGCTACCTATAGGCTGATCCCTTTTGCAGGGAACTATAAAAGCAACCAGAATGACTAAAAATCTTCAGGAATTTCTTGCCTCAAAAGATAAAAATGGGAACACTACCTGATCAACTACAACTACAGAAACTAATGAAAAAAACACCATAACAACAACCTCAGCAATAAACATTGTAACACATGCCGACTATGTACAAGGGGGATGGTGGGTGACTGCAGTTTCTACAGCAGTGAAGAATCTGAACATCTATTGTTAAGGATGTGTAACTTACACAGCTGTACTATGTTTGTCATTCTCTCTCTCTTTCTGCTGCAGTAGTCTAGGGGTAGATTAACAAAGTTTACCCAGCTGGGGAGGATTGTGGATAAGGTTCCAGGAGCCCCTGAAGGATGTCTCCTTGCAAAGCCTGCTCTGGACCTAGAGAAGAAATCCAGTCTGTAGTGCCTTGTAAATGTATGGATGGTAGACCAAGTTGCCTCTATAATGCTTTAGAGTCCACCCTTTTCCGGAATGCCACCAACGAAGCTAAGGCACTGGTAGAATGGGGTCTAACCTTGCCTAGAATAGTTTTGCCGTTATGGGAGTAACAAAACACGGTAGCCAAGGACAGCCATTTAAAGATAATCTGTTAAGACATGGGTTGACCTTTCTTAGTCCTAGTATAGGAACTAAATATCTGGTCAGCTTTCCCGAATGACTTGTTTCTGTCAGGGTAATACATGAGTTCCTTATGTACATTCACAGTATAAAGAATCTGGTCTCCTCTGTTTATTTGATCTGGATAGAAAACTGGTAGATTGATGGCTTGATTCAAAATGAACTCTAAGACAAAACTTAGGCATGAATGTGGGGTTAGTTTGCAGAGTGACCCTATCTCTATGGAAAACTAGATGGGGTTCTTCCACTATGATACTCAGATACTCACCTTGCAGATGTCAGAGCCACAAGTTGAATGGTTTTGTAAGCAATGAACCTCAAATCAGCCAAATAAGCAGGTTCAAAAGGTGACAAAGTCAGTTTCTCCAGCACAAAATTGAGATCCTAAGATGAAGCTATTTGTTAACGAGGGGGTCTCATGTGTAGCACACCTTTCATAAACTGTTTGACCACAAACATGGAAGAAAGAGGGTGATCCGTGGTCATTAGATGCACTTTGATAGAAGCATACAAAAGGCCAGATGATAGAAACTCACACAAATATTTAAATACTAGGGGTACAAACTCCTTGATGGGAATTCTTGGTTACTGGCTAGGCACTAACTAGAACATCTTTTCTGTTTGCCAGCATTTTACTTTCTAGCAGCAGGCTTTCTTACCTCCATTAATACCTGCTGCATTTCCTTTTGAAAAAGGTGCCTAAAAGGTATCAAAGTCAACCACAGTTGGTTGCAGTTGCTTAATGTGGAAGGGTATCAAACTCCCCCTTTCCCATGTTAATAGATCCAGTCTGGGAGGATGTTTATGATAATTGCCCTTGTTCAATTCCATAAGAAGGGCAAACCAATTTTGCCTGGGCCAAAAGAGAGACACCACAAAGTCTTTCTGAATCTTCAGAAGTACCTTGGAAATTAGTTGAAAGGGTGGAAAAGCAGATAGGAACATCCCTGACCAGGGGAAAGACAGTGCACCTGTTCTCCAAGCTTGCTTGCAAGAATTTCAGGAACAGAATTTGTCTAGTTGTCTGTTTTGAAAGGAGGTGAATATATATCTACTTTAGGAGTTTCCCACATCTGGATCAATTCCTGAAATACCTTTGAATTGAGTTTCCACTCATGAGGGTCACTCCAGGATCTTCTGAGTTTGCCTACTACAATATTTTGCTCCAATGGTATGTAGGAGGCCTGAAGAGTTAGGGAATGTTGAAGAGCTAATTCCCAAGCCATCACTGTTAAGCGGCATAGTTGGCATGACTTGGTGCCTCCTTGTTTAAGTACCACATCACTGTGGTGGTGTCTGTAATCATCTGAAGAGGGCCTAGTTGCCAAAAATGACATAAAGCTTTTATAGCTTGAATGACAGCCAGCATTTGTTTGACATCAATGTGTTTTTGTATGTCCAAACTGTCCCAAAGACACTTTTACTCCCATAGAAACTGCACCAAAGGAAAATCTGAGGAGTCTGTCAAGACTTGACTGTTGGAGTAGGAAGAGCTAAAGGGACTCCTTGATTGAGAGCCACTGATCCCTCCACCACTGTAGTTCTACCTTTAATCCCAGCACTGGTATTTGAAAATCTAGGGGTTGAAGATGCTGCATCCACATGTTTTTTAGGAATCACTGAATCTTTTTCATGGGCAGCCTGGCAAGTGGTATCATTGGAATCATAGGATCCATAAGGTCTAGAACTATGAGGAATTATCTGACTCAGGTTTCAGTCAGATGAGAAAAAAAATCAAGAATACTTCCTGATAAATTTCTACTTTGTCCTAAGGTAAAAAGGCTTTGTGCATGAGGATGTCTATAAGCACCCTAAAACCACAATCCTGTGTGGCAAAATCAGGAAGGATTTCTGTGCAGAGACTATTTCAAAGTGATAGGAATCTCTCACTCGAGTGAGAAATCTTTTACACAAGCTGGGGTTCCAAGAGAACATTCAAGTCATTTTTGAATCCTTCACACACAACAATGTTCCTGTGGTGTCAGCCGGACACCTCAGTTTAAACAGCTTTTCTTCATCAGGAAAAAAATAGATCTATGTCTAGATATATTTCTAATGTTTTCCACTACAACTACGGTCACTGCAAGGGAATACTTCAGGATTTTAGGTCTCATAGCATCTATGATTCTCGTAATACCACTCGTAAGACTCCACATGAGAAAGATACAATTGTGTCTGAAGTCTATTCTGTCCCAGCAGTAACATCCTTTGTCTTTTCATTCCCAGTGGGGAGCAGTTTCAGGAGGGATAAAAGTGCAAGGTGTGCAAGACACCAAGGACAGACACAAGCACATAAATTTAAAAGAGATGCTTGCCCTGATCAAAGCACTCATCTCTCTGAATCATCTTTGATTCCCTGGACCACTTCAAGTTGTTACAGACAATATCACAGTCATGTGGTACATCAGCAAGCAAGGGTGAACCCCATTTGCAGAGTTGCCATGGTAGGGTGAGATATAGCTTCACAGCACAATCTCACTCTGCAGGCATCCTACATTCTATCAGAATAAAACTGTGCCACAGGCAAACTGAGCAGGGTAAGGGCAGATCCTCATGAATGGAAACTAGATCAGTAGGTTCTTGCAGGATTTGATCCATCTGTGGGGAGTACCCCATGTAGACCTGTGTGTCTTCTCTCTGAACAATCAGCTGGCAAAATTCTGCTCCACAACTCCATCCTAGTATGCCTGGAAGACAGATGCCTTTTTTCCAGTGGACAGGAATGCTCCTGTATGCTTTTTCACCCTTTCCACTGACATCCAGGGTCCTTCTGAACATTCAGAAGGAATCCCCCAAGATTATTGTAGTAGCTCCATTCTAGCTCACGCAACATTGGTTCTCCCTTCTTTGGAAATGGCCAGGTGCAATCACCACAAGATTCCTCACAGAATGGATCTACTCAAACAAGATCAGGGGTGTTTGATACAGCCTAAACTCAATCAACTTCAGCTGGCTGACTGGATGATAAGGTCTTAAGTCTCTGTAGGCACCAGTTTGCTGAGGACATGCAGCTGGAACCTAAGCAGACAAGAAAGCCTGCTACTAAAAAAAAATTATATATTAGCAAATGCAAATGGTTTTCTAGTTGGTACCAACACCATAACCAGCACCCATTCAGAGATAGTTATTCTCTGGTTTTACAGTATTTCTCTGATTTACTATCCTGTGGCCTTTCTTATGCCTCCATCAAGGTTAATTTAGCAGCCATTTCAGTGTGTCTGACCATGGATCCTTTTCTTTTAACAAATTATCATGTCAAAATGTTTTTGAAAGGAGTTTTGCATAAGAGGACTAAAAAAAAAAAAAAAACACTGGCACCTCCTTGGGATCTTAATTTTGTGTTAGTAAAGTTAACACTTGCCCCATTTGAACCATCTAGCCTGGCTGACTTGAGATTCGTTCTTTTTATTTTTCATTTATTTTTTTTTACTTTTTTAGCCGACTTGAGATTCTTACCATGGAAAACAGTTTTACTGATTTGCTCTGACCTCTGCAAGAAGGGTATCCGAGTTGCACGCACTTATGGTGAGTCAACCCTATCTCATTTTCCACAAAGGCAGGGTTTCTTTGAAAACTAATACTTATTTTATGTCTAAAGTGGTATCCAAGTTTACTTTAAACCAAATGATCCCTCTCTCCGGTTTCTTTCCTAAACTAAAAATAATGGATATTCCATACCTTGGATGTCCTCAGACAGGTACTATCCTGACAGAACTAAATCTTTCAGATCATGGGATCCATCCATTTCTTGTGAAGGTAAGAAAAGGGGACAACCTGTGTCAAAGCAGCCTATTTCAAAATGGGTTATCTCAGGCTATTACCTTTTGTTATACTCCCCATAACAAAAGTATTCCAGGCAGAGTTATGGCGCACTCTCCCAGGGCCTTGGCTCCATATATGACTTTTTGGAAAAGGTTGTATTCTAGAAGTATTTTAGAAGCAGCAACTTGGTCACCCATATTACGCTTACAAGGCATTACAAGCATGATGCCTTCTCTAGGTCTAGATCAAGCTTTGCTATGGCCATTCTTCAGGGACTGCTGTACCTTTCCCCTTCCACTTCCCAAATGTAGGTAAGCTACGGTAGTGCAGCAGTGATCAATATGAAGAAAATAGTACAGTTGTGTAAGCTGAACTTCCCACAGCAGTAGATGTTCGAATAATCACTGCTGAAGTAGCCTCTTCCTCCCTCCATCCTTCTTGTATTTTGGCCTGTTGTTTATGTCAGGGGGTGAATTTATTTTTTATTGTTCCTAGCATTGTCCTTTCAGGAATACATCTCCCTCTCTCTGTTGGCATAAATGTCCTGAAGGCCTTGCCTCCCAAACCTGTCTTTTTAGACAGCTCAGTTCAAACTAGGATGCATAGAAAGTGCCCTGAAACTTTGGAAGATGGCTAGTGGTTATATTCTTGGCAGGATATGACTGATAAATCTAAGGCTACTGCAGCAGTAATCATTCAAACATCTACTCCTATGATAAGTTCACTCGCATAACTGGACATTTTTCAGATCTCCCCAACCTCTAGGTCTGTTTACATTACGGGTCCACTTCTGCCATGGCTATCCCTACCAGAAATGGATTAAAGGAATGATACCATGATTTCTTAAAACACAGGATTTGGAACCCTTTTGGCTCATACTGTAAGACTGTTGTGGGGGTCTCAAATTTAACTGTCACAGTAGACAGCATTTCCCATCCTGACCACATTTCTGCATCTTTTTTAATGTATGGACCAAATACGGAAGATCCATCATGGGGTACTGGTGAAGAATGCTTTAAAATTGTCTACAAAGTTACAAAAACAAAGCTAGGCATAGCTTCTCATTGCAATGCCCACACCTCTTGCTCTAACCATGCTTTATGCATAAGCTGCTTGAAAAGGTTGGTAATAATAATCAAGTTCCCCATAGTGGTCTCTAGCTGTTTCCTAGAGGCAGGTGTGGGCAGTCTTTTCAGACAGTCTAGTGCTTGCTAAGAAGCTAATTCTCACAGAAAATGGTTCATATGCATAGCGTAGTTCAAGGCCCTGAGCACAAAAATGCCTGAAGTTTATGCCTGCTTCCCCTTCCTGACCATCATCCAGGACTCCATCTTGAGAAGATGGACAGTAGCTGTATCCTCTATCAGCTCTTTTTTGGTTGCCACTACCATAATAATAGAATCGATGAAGGGACTCTTAGACCAAAGCTGTCTGAACTTGGGGGAACCGAGTATTGTATTTAGTTTATAGGTTCATAGGTTGGTACAAGACTATTGGCCCTAGGGCCTATACAAGCCTAGTCATAACAATTCCCTGTTTATTTCTTCCCACAGCATTTACTTCCCTGGACCCCTGTCTAGCAGGGTGACTGACATGATTCCCCGGGGTGAATTTCCTATCTGCCATCCAATCATCAAGGTTTTTTTTGAAGAGGGCTTGACATGTATGGTAGTCTATTCCAGAGTCTGGGGAGTCTCTGGGTCAGGAACCTATCCCTCCAGCATGTTTGTTCATTGTGATGACAAGGTTTAGATCCCTGGAGCATGTGTCTCTGAGGGATTGGGATTTCTTTAAGTGTAGCATGTCCAACAGCTCTGGGTTTGACATGGCCTTGTATGTTAAGCAGAGATTGCCTCTGAGTAGACGATATGTGACAGAGTATAGGTGGAGTTTTTTTAAATGGTCAGCACAGGGCATCTGCTTAAGACCTGTGATTCTTTTAGTGAGGTATTTCTGCGGTCTTTCCAGTTGTTGCAGATGTCTTGAGAGGTACATACCAAACGGGGCATTGTATTCTATAATGGGTCTAATGAGGGATGAGTACAGTAGGACAATGACCTCCTTTTTTCTGGATGAAAAGCCCTTAGTGATGAGGTGTGCTACATAGAAGGATTTCCTAACTGTTGTGGCGATGTGGTTATTGAAGGTGAGACCACTGTCCACCTGTGTCCCTAAGTCCCTTATCACACTTTTGGTGTTTAGTGTACTCTCACCTATGTGGTAATTCACAAGTACATGTTTTTTCCCAAAGGGGATAACTATACATTTCTTGGCATTGAGCTTGAGCCCATGGCTCTGGCACCAAGCATCTGTTTCTGTAAGGCCCTTTCCTAGAGTATCCACATCATTTGTTTCCTAGGACAACTTGCAGATGAAGAGGTTTCTGCTATGTTGTCCTTGTACAACAATGCACTCTGCTGGAAGTACAACCTAATAAGTAGAGGCTGGAGAGCGATATGCCTCAAAGAGGACCTCGTCATCCTCAGAATGTGGGTCTGTGTGCCAAGATTGCCTATGTCACATAAACTCTAGCATCTCACTGAAATTAGTGTCTTCTGGAGGGGATTGTGGAGACCTCTCTCAGTCATCTGAGTCTGTAGCCGAAGTGAGTTACTCTGTAGAGGAGGGAATGTGCCTCCTCTTACACATCCTCTTTTTTGGAACATCAGGTGGGTTGGGCAAGTTTGAGCCCTGAGTGTACTGAAACTGCAAATGAGTAGATTTCTTGAGGTCATTCCCTTGTTTCTGAACTTGGAAAGCATAAGAGGATTGAAACAGAGATGGAATGGTGTCCTGTAGTGGCGCAAGCACATGTTGTAGTTTTCCAAGGAGAAGGAGTAATCCTCTCATAACCTTGCAGACTGATCCTCTGTCTGCCAGATCTGGGGAACCTCCATTGAATACTGGAGCTACCACTGCCAGGGAAGAAATAAGTACCATGCCAAGGAGGAGGTAGGCAGCATCATGGTGCCACCTACTTCTTCCCTGGCAATGATAGAAGTAGGCAGCACTGAAAATCCTCACCAGAGGCTCCAACATACTGGACCTTGCACTCACAAATATGAGAACATGCTGCACCTCTCAATGTCTCATCTTCCCTGGAAAGGTCCAACCATAATGTTGTCTCCTTTGAAATAAATCAAAATCAACTCTGTAACTCCCAGTAAAACCAGTAACAGGAACTATTCCAAGGCAAACTACCTTTCATTAAGTGATGGTTTGTCAAAATTCAATGCCTCTCCAAGCCCAAAGAACACAGCAGCCTATGCTGAATTGCTCTCAGAAACTCTGTACAACCATGTCAGTGGTTGTATAGAAGTTGCTGTAACTAACAGAAGTAAGAACAGAGCTATCCCCACAAACAAACTGCCTTTGTGGCATCCCAAATAAATCAGGATATACTGCAGAAGGAAAAAAATATGGGAAAAATCAGGAAGGGTAATTCCCATAAAGATAAAACTCTCTCATCAAATAAATAGGCAACTAAGAGGACTAAATTAGGTCAAAGAAAGCCAGTGTTGTGGTTAAGATAGCCTCCTGGGTGAAAGATAACCATAAGATCTTCTTCAGCTATGTCAGAAACCTCGAGGGCAGCACAGAGCAATGTGCTGAACTGGTGCTTAATAGTGCCACATTCACAGAACTTAGTGAGCCTATTAGTAGACAAATTCAGTTCCAACATTATCCCTCTATCACCACCAATCACTCCCCCCAAAAATTCTCAAACATAATCCCTCCAACTATAACTAGGGAGCATGTACTGGCTATACTTGCTAAAGCCAAGAACACAGCCTCAGTGGGACCTGATAACATCCTGGGATGGCTCCTGAATAGTCTAAAATATGACTTATCAGGACCCCTGGAGTCACTATTTAACTACAGTCTTAAAAAATACTATGTGCCACAAGAATGGAGGACTGCGATGGTCATCCCCTTCATAACGGAGGACCTTTAACACATCCTGGAAACTACAGAGCCAAAACCATGGAAAGAATTATCCTGGAAATTATCATTGAGGATATAGGAGACCTTCCAAACACTGGATCTATCTCAGTTTGGCTTTGTCAAAGGAAAGTCATGTTTACTGAACCAGGAGGACTTCTTTGAAAGGGTCACTAAGGCAATGGATGAGGGGAAAGTGGTGCATACTATCTACCTAGATCTGGATAAAGCATTTGGTACAATATCCCACTCGGACTTTGTCAACAAACTTATGGAACGATGCATAAACCCCTTTATAACACTCTGGATATGTAGCTGGCTCACAAATAGGACCCAAGAGGTTATGATCAGTGACGCCACCTTCACAAAGAGGCAGGTCACCAGCAGAGTCACTCAGGGCTCAGTCCTCTTTGTCATCTACTTCTTGGAGATTAAAGCTGATGTCAAAGGTCTCTGGTTGACCAAGTTCACAGATGATTGCAAACTGGGAGCAGTCATTGAATCCCAGCAAAATGATAACACCCTTCAGGAATGTCGAACACAGACAAATGCTTGTTGCTAAAGCCATGGCTTAAAACTTAATGCCAAGAAATGCATTATAGTACATTTGGGAAGTCAGTCACCCCAGGTAATTAAATCATCAATAAAACACCCCTAAAAGTTGATTCACTAGCCAGGGATCTGGGAATAGATAGTAACCTGTCCTTTGGCCAACACTTGTCCAAGGTAGTAAGAAAAATCTTTCTATGTTGTTTAACTTATAAGTAAGGGCATGGCAATCTAGGTCCAGAGGTCATCGCACCACTGATCTTGGCCCTCATCAGACCTATCATGGAATATAATGCCCCCTTTGATATGTTCCTGACCAGACATATGCAACTGGAATGTCCACAAAGGATCCTTACAAAAAGAAGACAAGGAGTAAAAAAATATATCCTATGCTGATCACATCAAAGACCTGTCTCTTTACTCTGTCATATACAGACTACTGAGAGGCAATCTTTGCCTGGTGTACAGGTGTCCCTGGACCCCGTTTTGATTATCCTTTTGCACATCCGGAAAATAAACAGTATCAGAACTACTAGATCAAAAGACCTAAATTTTGTTTGCGACATGTTGAAGAGACACATATGTTTCTCAGAGAATTCATATTTTCTGGAAGAGGCTCCCTAACCAAGTGAAGCAGAGTTCCTCCCTAACCCTATTTAAGTACAACTTTGACCAATCGATGGGTAAGCAGAAATTCACCCCTGGTCTGGTGCCTATGTCTCTAATGGACAAAGACATTCAGCAAATCACCCCCTACATAAATTAAATTTTTGGGTCATATTTGCATTGCACAGCTAGGCTTATAAGGGCCCTAGTGGTTGTTAGCCTAGTATACACCTATGAACCTATGAACATATGAGGAAATCCCCAAATTCAACACATCAGTGAGGCCCAAGGAGGAAATCTGTGCCACAACTTCAAAGGCTAATGACTCCAACACGAAGAAAGAAGCCATGTGGGATGGATCTGAGGACTGTGCTGAAGTGTCAATGTCGAGACATCAGTCCCAGGATTCATTTGACTCCATGGTTCCCATTGTATACCGAATCAGATTCAAACTCCTTGGAGCTGAGGTTGAATGGCCAACTGGTGCCAAAGATGCAGATTCTGGTCAGGATGTTTGATTTAATACCACTGGGTTGAAAGTCAGATGAGAGAAGGAACAAAATGGGGAGATAAGTGACCTGCCTGTTCCACTCTTGAAATGGAGGGTGACTGAAGGACACATACTTCTGTCTACACTTTGATAAAAGCCATTTCTGAACCTGATCGATCTAATAAAATATTATGAAGGAGGTTAAGAAGGAAATCTGGATAGTTGCCTCATAGAGGAAGTGCCTCTGACGAGCTTCTTTGGAGACCTGTCCAGGATAATGTTTGGCTCTGAAACTGCCAGAGATGAAATAGAAGACTTTGTCAGAGTCAAGAGAATAGTAGGCTCTGCCCTCAGCATTTTAGAAGGGACAGCACAATAAGATTAATCTGGTTTACTTTTCTTGGAATCAGAATCTTTATCTCTGTCTCTAGTTTTAGACTTCTCTTTCTCTATTTTCAGGCTTGCCTGCCTCTGGATCTGGAGGCAGCAATCCTTTAATAGCCAGCTTCTTTCATCTGTTGGTTAAGACCTGTTGACCGAAGGAACTGCAGACTGTACTGTCGGCCAAAAGATGGGCCACCCCAAGAACAAAACACAAAGTTTCTTGTGTGCCCCGAGGATGAATTTTATGACTGCCCTAGGCACATTTTTTTTTTAAACTTTCTCATAGTCCTAGAAGGGAGATAGTCTTGCACACACATGCCTTCACACTCACACACACACACACACACACACACACACACACACACACACACACACACACACACACACACACAAATAACTATTTTGCACAGGAAATAAAAGGTTATTTTTTAAAGCAACAGAAATGGAAAGAAACAAAATGTTTAAGCAGACAGCAAGGAAGGAGTCCATAGGTTTGGTGCATACAAGATAAGGCAGGGAAGAAAAATAGTGAATTAATATTTAAAGGAGCTCAAGAATTAGATAGACAGATACCTACTTCTATAAAAACACAACCACTATAATAATAAATGAGGTGGAGCTCTTAGCTGCTGTTGAGATCACTTCCAAATGCTGAGGCCACAAATGAGATCTGAGGCAGCTTCACCTACAGATACATTATGAGTAGGGAAAGATTTGAAAGGAGATCAAGGCTGGACTACTAGTTTTTGCTGTCTCAGATCTGGCAAGTGGTTCGAGGGTCCATCAGTCAGATCAGATGGACAGGATGAATAGGATCACATGATAAACGTTTTTCTGCAGCAGTATTCATATGCCAACCATGTAGTATGACTAATAAACTTGGTTTAGCAACTATCAAAAAACCAAACCTGTTTCAGAATAGGTTGCTGTGTCTTTTCCCAGTTAGGGGTCGCCACAGCGGAACTCCGATCCGCTAATGATTGGTAGTTGATTTTTTATGTGCCGAGTTACTAGTCCTGACGCACAACCTTCAACAAAGGTACGCCCATTCACGCATGTCTCCATGCAGAAGACGCTCTAGCTGAGAATCGAACCGGATGGTGTCTTATTGCAAGGCGACAACGCTACCGCAGCACCACCACCACGATTGTTTCAGAATAGGTACAGTTTTGTTATTACTATAGTTCTCCTGAGCGGTATAGACTTTTTATGTATTTCACTAAAAGTTCAAAAAATTATGACTACTGTTGAAAACAGAAGCTGAATATTTCTTTAAAAGGCAAAATATTAAAACTGATAAATACATTAAGTTTATATAACGGAAGTAGAAACCAGACCATGGACTGTGGCAACTATGTCACTATTCTTTTTCTTGACATTCTAGACCCTCATTTTCCTGCAAAAATTTACTTCATACAGACAGTTTAAAATGGGCAGTGGTTCCTTCATTTTAAGTCTCAGTGGATCAAGTACATATTTTTCAGCAACATAAACCTGATTTCTTAGTAAACACTGTACCAGCTTGCTTTCTAACACCACGTTTCAAAGTCAGTCAAATTATATATATATATATATATATATATATATATATATATATATATATATATATATATAGATATAGATATAAATATGAAGTGACCCTGACACTTCCAGTAATTATGTATTCGAGGTTCTGTATACAACATACCAGTGCATATAGCTTTACCACTTATCCTAAAAGCTCATATTGATAAAGCCCACAAGAAACAAAGGATAAATAGTTCCTTTTCCTTTACTGACCAGGTTAGTCCTACTAGCCTAGTGGCCTCTTTTCATAGGAGACCCAAGGTGATATTTGTACTACTAGGAGAAATTTGGCCAGGACATTAAGGAACTTCCCCTATTCTTTTCAAAAGAAAGCAGTCTGTTTTAAAAACAGGCTTATATGGAGCAAAAAAATGTATGAATACAATGACATTATGTGGAGATTGATGACAAGTAAATTACCTGTTAAAGCAAATATGCCATATAAAAGAATTCAGGAAAGAATATGTAACTATTGTGGAAAAACTGAGATGACAGAACATGCATTCTTGAATTGTGCAAGAGTAAAAAAATTGTGGGAAAAATTATATGAAATGAATGTTTTCAATGATGATAAAAATGTGAAGAATATAAATTTGAATATGATAGAGTATGGATATTATGTTGGTAAAAGAACAGAAGAAGTGAAAGATGTTGATACAAAATTGTGTTATGTCTTGTGGGTCATATGGAATGAAAGATTTAATTAAATAAAATATAATGGAAAATGGGTATGAGCAGAAATTCTGAAAAAGATGCGTCTATGGCTGTGGAAAAAAGAGCTGGGGGGAATAAATGAAATGAATAAATGTATGAAGTTATACGATGTTAAAATTTAAGATGTAAGCAAGTGTAAACAATGTATATATTGTATATATACTATAAATAATGTAAATGAGATGCTGTATTTAACAAAGAATACCCTACTCTTTTCAATAGGTGCTGTGGGAGTGTTTACATCCACCAGAACTACCACCAACTCAAGCAGATGGTTTAATATCTCATCTAAAGAACAGCACACTCAGGAGTGGGTACAGCAACCTCCTAATGCTGTACTGCATGTCAGCAATCCAGTCACCTGGAGTGAGAATTGAACAGACAGCTTTCTGTTTTTTTAGTGACAGTGCATCGGCTGTTCAAAGAGTGCAACAGTCTAACATAGTATGCCCAATCATAGAAATTTGCATTCAGAATAATATAAGTGCACACAACACAAGGAGTCAGAGTGAATAATAATTGCTTCTTTATGTAAACATTACAAATGCACACACAGGAGCAAGTACAATCAATATGCTATACTTCCTCTCAATTTTTGTAGTTATAAGCCAGGGAGGCAATTATGTAATACATTTAATGATAAAATATAGTAAGAAGATAAATATTTTATACACTCAGATATAAAAGTAATACTAATAATTAGATGTTACTGTCAGTGCCAATATTTTTGGATTATGGGTCTCTTGGGCCTGGAGCTGAAAATTATAAAGGGCTTATTTATTTGGAAGGAAAATGGTACAGAATTTCACACTAGCAGAGTTTATTTTAGATATGTGAGCCTACAGGTACAGCTCCTTCAGCCCTCTATTTCACACCAGCAGAATTTATTTTAGATATGTGAGCCTGCAGATGCAGCTCCACCAGCCCTCTTGTTAATGTGGTCCTCAGTGCCAACAATGTAGTAAATAGCATGATGAAAGGCTAAATGGTACTACTGCTAAGTCGTATGGTTTTAATATTAATTAATGTTTATCTTGTTGCAATCCTTAACTCAAAACTTGCATGCATACATATGTACCTGTTGTGATGAAATTATTTATAATGTCAGCACTCATTCTAATGAACACATATATTTGCTTCATTTGCTAAAATGAACTTTCCCATTGCATAAAAACATGAAATCATTGTATGCTAACTGTGATTTCTAAATGAACATACATCACAACTCAAGATCAATGTGAGATACCTGGTCGCTTTTTTATTTTCTATCTAGACTGGATGATTCCTCCTGGCAACAGTTGGTTAAGTCAGCCTACTACACACATGCACATGGATTGCTGCCATCATTTTATCCCCACCTCATCAATATGATTTGACTGCAGCTACAGAACTTACTTCACTTGTGAGAAGACAAGGGTCCTTGCTCTATGAGTTAGCACTGGTGAGAATATTGTTTCCTCTGGCAATTGCTTTTGTAACCTTTCTGGCTAATGATTGCTGAAAGGGCACTGTAAAGCCCATCTCTGTACATTATTTAAAATTATATTAATACTTGTTAAAAAGTGCCGTTTTAAGCATTGCCTTGATTTGTCTCAATATAATCAAACTGTTTGCATGGTAAGGAACCTTGTTTACAGTAGAGTGCAATGCAACTCTGTAGAGATCTTATTATAGTTGAAGCTCTTTGTGCAGAGATTTGTTGTGGCATATAATGAGAGATGATGTCACTGCTGTGACAAAGACCTATGCAGCGAGTTATTAATTATCCTTAGTTTTTCTTTTCCCTGGAGATGTATATAGTTGCTGTTGAAGTCAGCTCCCTCCCAAAATAGATTATTAGTCTCCCTTTCACTAATTGTGCATCTGCTATTTATTGCCTCCATAGTGACCTTAGTAACCCCACTTCATCAGCCTTCTATAAATATCGTGCCTTTTTTGCTTTGCATCTGATCAGTGATAAAAGGGTACAGCAAATCTCCACTGAAAAGCACTGTACCTTGTTTACAAATTTACCAGCATACCTTAAAGGGAAAATGTTAGTTAGCATAACCAAAATTTATCTCATAATAATATAGCCTCTTTCAGAGCAAGTATGTGTGTGTGTGTGTGTGTGTGTGTGTGTGTGTGTGTGTGTGTGTGTGTGTGGGGGGGTCTACTTCACAATAATGTGCTAAGCAACTCTGATCAGATAAAAAACAAAAGGAATTGAACCTGGCAGGAACAAAAAACAAGGGGAAGGCAAATAAAACAGATTTAATATAGCCAAAAGTTAAGCACTTTCATCCATATGAAACAGACTTCTTCAGAATCTAATTAGTCTACTTCTACCATGCCTAACTTGAACTTAGCAGGATTAGCCATTAACCCAGCTTGATGCTGGGAATCTTAGATGGCTTGAACTTTAGAAAGATGACTTTCCCAGTCCTTGTAAAATATCAAATCATCCAGGTAAGTTGGTTTATATCTTGTATGGGGTCTAAGAATTTGGTCAGTCAACCACTGGAATTGTGAAGCTGCCCCATGGAGACTAAAAGGCTGGATTCTATATGGAAATAGTACATCTGTTATGAAAAATGCCATTTCCCTTACCTCCAACCTTAAGGGACTAGTGAAATATGTAAATAGCCTTTGCTGAGGTCTAAAGTGGACAGAAACCTAACCTTATCCAATTTTTTAATTGGTTCATCCATACAGATCATAGGATATGAATCAAATTTAGATATGCTACTTAATTTTTTGAAGTCATTACAAAACCTTATAGCCCTATCAGGCTTGGGGACCAATACAATAGGGATTGTCAGCTCACTCTGGGATTATTCTATGACCCCAAATTTATCCATTCCTTAGCTGCTTGGCTTTGGGATTCTGATATTCTGCCTTGTGCTGGGTTACACTATTTCTACCTAGCAACTCTGAGAATATGATTTTATTCCAGAGTACAAATTCCTTTACTTCTTTTTTTGTGAGGAATTGATAATGTCTCCCTTCTTTTGACTTCAGGATGTGCTTTGGGAAATTTAGCTTTTTTCTGCAAACATACTTATTACAGAAGCTTCAGTTTCTCTCCAAGGCTTCAGAACATTTATGTGGTATTACCATTTTGGTTTCCTTTTTCTCCAGCTGTTTCATCTTATAATTTGCTTCACTTATTTTTCTACAGTTTCAAAAGATCCTTGCCAATTTCCAAGAAAATTGTTTTCAGCAGTGGGCACTAACATAAATACTTTATTTCTAGGTTTGAATTTTCTGGGATGAGGTTTTTTATTACATGCTTTCTGCTGTGTCTCCTATGATCACTCTTCATATTTTCTTCTATGATAAACATGTCCAGCAAGTTTTAAAAATGTTTTGTCACATTTTAAAAGAGATGTCCCCCCCCCCTCGGGTTTCTTTTCCTATATCTAGCAAGTATCTGGGATATCTTCCTTATAGTTAGATGCTGTGAATCCTGTTGCAGACTGGAGTACTTCCAATATTATAACACATCAAAGCTGCCAATTATTTTGAAATGATTCTTAATTACAATTATAATGAAGATTTGGTATTACCTCTGTAACCCTCTGAACTTTGCCCAAGAACTAGTAAAGGGTAACCAGTTATTAACAATCCGATTTTTAAATTCAATCCCTCCAGGATTGTTTCCTTAATTCTTCAAAATGCATGGACAAAAAAGTATTTGGCTAACTACTGAAGGTAAGTTACCTGACCTGCTGAGCTGAAACACCACTTAGGTCTAGGAGAAGGAGGCTTATTCCATCTTTACTAGCTGAGGCTTATTATCTGTTATGTCAAAAGGTACATGATTAACTGAAATATCTAACTGGACTAAAGGAACAGAAAATGAAATCTATGTTGTTTTAAGTCATGTTGTCTTTATATTGCAATTTACCACCTAGTCTACCCACCAAAAGCAGACAAATTTAATAACTGCTCTACTGGAGCTACACAAAAAACACTTAAGATGAACAACTGTTATCCTTCAAGGTGCCTCCTATACCCAATTTGAACTCATTAAGAATAAAAATACTGTGTAATACTTATTTTATTCCAAACTTTGTTAACAAACTAAATGTTAGAATTAGCAGCTATTGCTAAAATATGGACTGTTCATATCTTGACCATATGCTCAGGTCACATAATTAAGTATAACCGGTGTGGAAATGATACATTCAGCAGCAGAATCTGTATTAAATATGCCATTTGCTAGGAATGTTTCAAGTCTGGAAATCCCAAAGATATAAGAGATGCAGTCACTATCATTGCTTTGTCTGGTTTACTCTTATTACTAAAATTATGGAAACAGTCTACTTTCCCTAACAGTGACAACAAATGAAAATTAGCTGTTTATCTCTTAATTTGAGGCCAGATTCAGGAATGCCTACACTAAGTGTACATCGTTATGAGTGAACAGACAACACAAACATAAATCCTACCTTCTTCCTCCTAATTTTAGTTTTCTTGCAGCCTTAAATACTAAGGGAGATTCATAAAGGTCACCACAAGGTGTAGACTATGTGTACACTTAGTATAATCTGTCTGAGTGAATAGACAGCACAAAAAATGTGGTAGGGATGTTCTTGAATACAGATCATGTGGAGATCATGAGGCTTGAGGAAGATGTGTGTGATGGAGGTGGGGGTGAAGCCTACATGTTGCTCCAGTGGTACAGAGGTGATAAAGTCCTGATTATAGCTCAGTTCACTTAGTGACTCAGGCACCTGGGGGAGTTGGCAGAGAAACTTTGGAGTGAGAGACTGCTGCAGACCTGCCTATCCTGGGGTGGAGGGCAACTGGCTCATCACTTAGGTGACACCTAGTGGGAACACTAGGTGTTCCACCCATGAAGCACAGTCCTGTGGGTACATAGTGCCCATGTGCATTAGCACATAGCTGAGAGACTGTGGGAAGGCAAATTGTCTAGAACTGGTGGTAGTGGCAGCAAAGCTTAGAGAGCTACCATGAGGGAGGGGGTGCTCCACTGGGGGATAGAATAGGCTGCCCTACCAGGCATGGAAGCTGTCTCACTTCCTACCATCCACTTGTCCCCACAGTGAGAAGAATGGGCTGATGAGGCACCCCAAGTATGGATGAATGGGTCGTAAGACTCTCACTTAACCCAGAATACCTGGCTCACACCACCAACAGAATGAATGGGTCAATTAGGTGAAGGCAGTGAAACCACTGAACAGACATGATGGGGAAGATAAATAAATCTGAGTTCAGTCATTATGACTTGATCTACAACACACATGTATCATTTAAGTACTAGCCTACAGATTCATCTGTCTGTATGATATACAGGTTAAAAAACTCAACTGTGACAGCAGAGCTTATTATGGATGTTTCCCTTTTATCTTCTTACTGTAGAATTTAATAAAGCATATTAAGCTGAAAAACTTACTTTCTGTGCGCAACTGATATCTGAATAGAATTAGATATGAATCGACTTTGTGCATTTTAAATATTTTGTGCCAGTAAGAACTGAGCTGCTACTGCATACTTCCTTATAGAGAGTGTTACTCTTAATTATATGTTATCTTGTTTCTTGGCTGGTATTTGCTTAGTAGGCCTGGGATAACATTTGAAGTAGAAATGCCCCCAAACAAACACACACACACACACACACACACACACACACACACACACACACACACACACACACACACACACACACACACACTAAAATAAAAAAAAATAAAAAAAAATGGGAGAGCCAAAATGGGATATTTTGGGAGGGTCAGGACATTTGGTCAAGAAGAATGGAAGATAGATGGGTAATGTGCTTAGCATGTGGTTCAGTTGTTTGGCTCAAAGAACTTTGTGACAGGATGCACCATCTGCAGCAAATTAGGGGAGTCTCAGTAGAGAATATGAAAGCCAATGATGGTAGAAGACTGGCTAGTCAGGGCCTAACAATATTTGCTTAAGCATGAGCATGAGTAATAGAGTAATGTATCAGCATATAGATGGGACATTTTTGTCATAGTGTTATCCCATGCCCCAGGGCATACCTTTCAACCATGTAGCACAAGAAATCTGAAAAAAAGCCAAAAAATAATGGGGGCAGACAAAAGCCCAAAATCAAGGACAAATTTATATTATTGCTCTTATAAAGATAGCTAGTTGCTAGAATAACAAGTTTTGTATTAGCATGCATTTCCTGGAGGGTTTGAAGGCTGAAACTCAAATGTTCATCATTATTTTGTGACTTCAATCCACATTTATTTGCCAGAAAATCACAAAGTTTGTAAAGAACAGACATAAAATGTGAAACAAAAAATCTGGAACATGGAGAGGTATGATCCTGGGTATTGTATGCCTAGTAAAAAAGAAAGCTGTTATAGGGTCAAACCATAGCTGTACGTTTCCTAAAAAGTCTCTGTAGAGCGTCTGTTCAGACCATTAAATCCTTTCGGAACACAATAGTAGCTTGCATCAATGGGAATTCAGTTGAGAAACTTCATATATCTCCAAAATAAAGCCAAAAATACTTCTAAATACTTCTAAAAAATGATGTCTTTATTCACAGTACAGACTGGTAAGCGCTTTCGCTATTCAGCTTTTTCAAACCAAAGAAGTGTTTCAGGCAAAAAGTCATATATATATACACAGAATCTTAATTAATTAATCAACTGCTTATCAAACAATTAACTACTGAATAAACTTTAAAGGTATATATCTAAAAAAGGGTATATATTTAAAAAACAACACTGTAACACTGTTTAACATATTCCAATCTATCAAAATACATTAAAATCTGTATACCTACTAAACATAAATATAAATATGTACATGTATGTCTATATTGTGAATATACATAAATTAAAAACACAAGGTTAAAAATCTAGAATGTATATGCAGAACAATTGATAGCATGTATAATGTTATACTTAATGATAATCATATAGAGAAACAATTCAACAAGTTACTTGTGTCTCTGTCTCCTATTCTTGAGTATGGGTTTTAGAGGAACTTTGTCATTTAAGCCAGGGAATACATGGGACATAGTTCTAATAATCCATGATGTTTCAACTGATTCTGTATAATTGTTAATATCACCACCTTTAATATTAGTACTAATAACTTGTAGTATGGTGAATCTGAATTTATGTGTATTATCTGTACACAATATATGTTTTGAAAGTGCATTGACAGTCGATTGAATGCGTATTTGATACAAGTGTTCTCTAACACGTTCTTTTAACATTCTATTAGTTTTGCCTATATAATATGAGGAACACTTGGTACAACAGGCAATATAGACCACATTCTTAGAGTTACATGATCCATTAGCTTTTAAATAAAAACTTTGATGAGTAATAGGATGTATAAAAACATTCTTTTTCTCAACATATTCACAATAATTACAAATATTACATGGATTGGTTCCTATAAAAATTTCAGATTCATCTTTGATAAAAGAGGGATGACATAACATTTTATATAAATTATTCCTATTTCGAAAAGCAAAGTGTGGTTTAACTTCCACGAACTTTGAAACTTCTGGATCAATTTTTAATAAATCCCAATATTTTGTGATTGAGCCAATAATGGAATGCATATCCTGTGTATAGTGTATAGGAAATCTTAATTTAATTTACTCACTATTCAAAATACCACTGTTCGAATTTCTGTATCTAGCTAGACCAGAATCCGAAAATATGGGACAGGCAGTGTTACTCCGTAACTCGGTAACCTCATGTATTGTCTGATAAATTTCAGAAGTCCTGTATTTCCTATTGGAAAATCTAGTACTGAGGGCTAATATTTCTTTATTGTATTGTTCACTATTAGAGTTTAACCTAGATGTTCTGATGCATTGGCCCTTTAAAACGTTCCTGAATACATGAGATGGATGCATGCTCTCTCTATGGAGCAGTGTGTTCTTGTGACATATTATACGATGGACACCTGTATTAAAATTTCCATCATCCATTCGCCATATATTGATATCCAAAAAGGATATCTCATTGTTAGAGCTAGTCATAACAAAATTTAAGAATGGACATGAAGTGTCCACTTGTTCTCCAAAAGAGACCAAACTATCATAACTGCCTTTCCAAAGAAAGAATAAATCATCCACAAAACGCTTATAAAATAATGTATTCTGTTGGTATAAAGTAAGCTGATATAGATATTTCTCTTCCCAAAGGGCCATAACTAGATTGGCGTAGCTATTGGCACAAGAAGTGCCCATAGCTACGCCATCTTTTTGCATGTAAAAATGATCATTAAACACAAAAACATTGCTCTCAAGTACAATTTCCAACAGGGAGCAAATAAAATCAATTTTACAATTGGTAAAATCTGAAAATTTTTTCAAATATTCACCTATATATTCTATACCTTTCTCATTGGGAATATTTGTAAATAGGGAATTAACATCCATAGTAACTAATATTAAGTCCGTGTAATGATTTTTATCTTTCACCATCTCATAAAATTCTAATAAGAACTCTTTAGAATCTTTTAATATATTATTATTCGCATTAACAAAAGGCCTCAAGGTTTTTTCTAAAAAATAGGATATATTCTCTGTCACCCAGCCACGTCCTGAGACTATGGGTCTCATAGGGGTTTCTGAATCCTTATGAATTTTAGGTAGGCCTTGGATGAATGGTATTGTAGGCTCATCCAAGAGTAAATAATTATACAATTGATAATCTATGACACCCATTCTATACAAATCCTCTAGGTCATTATATACATTCTGAACTATTTGTTTAATTTCATTTAAAAGAATTATCTTATAAAATTTACTGTCCGATAACATATCACACATTCTCTTATTATAATCATTGCTATCAAAGATAACAATAGGTCCACCTTTGTCTGCTGGCCTTATAATAATATTTCTGTCATCAGACAAGTCACGTAGTGCCTTCATTTGTTTAAAATTCAAATTTTTTCTTAGATTGTTATGTTTCTCATTACTATCTAAGTGTATGCTGTACAGATCTTTTTCAACTGCTTTACTGAATACCTCTATAGTAGGATGTAAATTCGGGTTAAACAAGCTAGGTTTTTTGAAACCAACATGATGCTGACTAATATTTCTGGAGTACATGACGAAAGGCCCAGCTCAACGATATAAGGGAACCCACACTGAAAAAGATGTGGGAGAAGTTGACTTGATTCATAATTTATCCCATAGACCATTAAACAAATCTGAAAGTGAATTACTTAACAAAGGGTTGTCTTTCGTTCCTAGCAGACGAAGTAATATAACTGATACCATTTTAGATTTAAAACTATTTACAAGGAACTTACAACTGAAAGTCATGTACTCCAGAAATATTAGTCAGCATCATGTTGGTTTCAAAAAACCTAGCTTGTTTAACCCGAATTTACATCCTACTATAGAGGTATTCAGTAAAGCAGTTGAAAAAGATCTGTACAGCATACACTTAGATAGTAATGAGAAACATAACAATCTAAGAAAAAATTTGAATTTTAAACAAATGAAGGCACTACGTGACTTGTCTGATGACAGAAATATTATTATAAGGCCAGCAGACAAAGGCGGACCTATTGTTATCTTTGATAGCAATGATTATAATAAGAGAATGTGTGATATGTTATCGGACAGTAAATTTTATAAGATAATTCTTTTAAATGAAATTAAACAAATAGTTCAGAATGTATATAATGACCTAGAGGATTTGTATAGAATGGGTGTCATAGATTATCAATTGTATAATTATTTACTCTTGGATGAGCCTACAATACCATTCATCCAAGGCCTACCTAAAATTCATAAGGATTCCGTAAACCCCCCTATGAGACCCATAGTCTCAGGACGTGGCTGGGTGACAGAGAATATATCCTATTTTTTAGAAAAAACCTTGAGGCCTTTTGTTAATGCGAATAATAATATATTAAAAGATTCTAAAGAGTTCTTATTAGAATTTTATGAGATGGTGAAAGATAAAAATCATTACACGGACTTATTATTAGTTACTATGGATGTTAATTCCCTATTTACAAATATTCCCAATGAGAAAAGTATAGAATATATAGGTGAATATTTGAAAAAAATTTCAGATTTTACCAATTGTAAAATTGATTTTATTTGCTCCCTGTTGGAAATTGTACTTGAGAGCAATGTTTTTGTGTTTAATGATCATTTTTACATGCAAAAAGATGGCGTAGCTATGGGCACTTCTTGTGCCAATAGCTACGCCAATCTAGTTATGGCCCTTTGGGAAGAGAAATATCTATATCAGCTTACTTTATACCAACAGAATACATTATTTTATAAGCATTTTGTGGATGATTTATTCTTTCTTTGGAAAGGCAGTTATGATAGTCTGGTCTCTTTTGGAGAACAAGTGAACACTTTATGTCCATTCTTAAATTTTGTTATGACTAGCTCTAACAATAAGATATCCTTTTTGGATATCAATATATGGCGAATGGATGATGGAAATTTTAATACAGGTGTTCATCGTAAAATATGTCACAAGAACACACTGCTCCATAGAGAGAGCATGCATCCATCTCATGTATTCAGGAACGTTTTAAAGGGCCAATGCATCAGAACATCTAGGTTAAACTCTAATAGTGAACAATACAATAAAGAAATATTAGCCCTCAGTACTAGATTTTCCAATAGGAAATACAGGACTTCTGAAATTTATCAGACAATACATGAGGTTACCGAGTTACGGAGTAACACTGCCTGTCCCATATTTTCGGATTCTGGTCTAGCTAGATACAGAAATTCGAACAGTGGTATTTTGAAAAATGAGCAAATTAAATTAAGATTTCCTATACACTATACACAGGATATACATTCCATTATTGGCTCAATCACAAAATATTGGGATTTATTGAAAATTGATCCAGAAGTTTCAAAGTTCGTGGAAGTTAAACCACACTTTGCTTTTCGAAATAGGAATAATTTATATAAAAAGTTATGTCATCCCTCTTTTATCAAAGATGAATCTGAAATTTTTATAGGAACCAATCCATGTAATAGTTGTAATTATTGTGAATATGTTGAGAAAAAGAATGTTTTTATACATCCTATTACTCATCAAAGTTTTTATTTAAAAGCTAATGGATCATGTAACTCTAAGAATGTGGTCTATATTGCCTGTTGTACCAAGTGTTCCTCATATTATATAGGCAAAACTAATAGAATGTTAAAAGAACGTATTAGAGAACACTTGTATCAAATACGCATTCAATCGACTGTCAATGCACTTTCAAAACATATATTGTGTACAGATAATACACATAAATTCAGATTCACCATACTACAAGTTATTAGTACTAATATTAGAGGTGGTGATATTAACAATTATACAGAATCAGTTGAAACATCATGGATTATTAGAACTATGTCCCATGTATTCCCTGGCTTAAATGACAAAGTTCCTCTAAAACCCATACTCAAGAATAGGAGACAGAGACACAAGTAACTTGTTGAATTGTTTCTCTATATGATTATCATTAAGTATAACATTATACATGCTATCAATTGTTCTGCATATACATTCTAGATTTTTAACCTTGTGTTTTTAATTTATGTATATTCACAATATAGACATACATGTACATATTTATATTTATGTTTAGTAGGTATACAGATTTTAATGTATTTTGATAGATTGGAATATGTTAAACAGTGTTACAGTGTTGTTTTTTAAATATATACCCTTTTTTAGATATATACCTTTAAAGTTTATTCAGTAGTTAATTGTTTGATAAGCAGTTGATTAATTAATTAAGATTCTGTGTATATATATGACTTTTTGCCTGAAACACTTCTTTGGTTTGAAAAAGCTGAATAGCGAAAGCGCTTACCAGTCTGTACTGTGAATAAAGACATCATTTTTTAGAAGTATTTAGAAGTATTTTTGGCTTTATTTTGGAGATATATGAAGTTTCTCAACTGAATTCCCATTGATGCAAGCTACTATTGTGTTCCGAAAGGATTTAATGGTCTGAACAGACGCTCTACAGAGACTTTTTAGGAAACGTACAGCTATGGTTTGACCCTATAACAGCTTTCTTTTTTACTTTACCATATTAACTTTATATGCTGTTTGGGGTCTTTAATCTTTTGTGGTTCACATTATTTGTTACATTGTATGCCTAGTATTTTTGACAGAGGTTGGGTTTACAAGAAACCCCTCATTAAAAGCCACAGTATGACAGCTTCTCACCTGGCCCCATCCCACTAGGAGATATGAGGTAGAAATAAATTTGAGAACATACCCATGTGAAGTTGGAGAACACCCTGGGGAGTGCTTTCCCAGAAGGGAGCCCTTCCTGGTATTTATCAAACCAAACCATCATTGCAGAGTGGTCACCTCTTAGGGCAGGGGTATAAGGGAGCTGACCTTGGAAGAGCCTGAAATCAGCAGTACTTGAATAAAACAATTGCCCATACCCAGTCTCTTTTTTTTTTTTTTTTTTTTTTTTGTGGAGTAAGCAACGTCTAGATAGCCTGCACCTTGGCAACCATCTGTTCCTTGCTGCTGATGTCAAGGGTATTTACTAGTAACTTTCAACCAAGTTAACAGGAATCAAATACTTAGCCTCACCCAAATGCTTTATGGATTTAGTTTTTAGAAATAGGGTAAGCGTCTAACTGTGTAACTATTTACATCTTTTGCCATTATTTTGCCCCTACTTGCTGCTCTTAAGCCCCTCATAACTAACTCGCTCACTTGCCCCCCATCACAAAGACAAGGGTCAGGCAGGAGAGGTGCTGTCATTTAGGCAACAATCAGAGGTGGGTTGGCTTTTTTTCAGATGAGCCCTATCCCCACACACACATTCAGCAAAGCCAAGCTACTATTTAATGTCTCACTTTTTGCAAAGACCTTGATGCTTCCACATATTTATTTATTGGACCAGTACTGTGAGACTGATGGAATGATTTTTCAAACAACTGCAGGTCTAACATCTCTTATAATGATTTACATGGTTTGCTTAGCTTGCTGTTGCCTCACTGAGAAGGTCTGCCATGAGACCCTCCTCTAATTTCTCTTGTAACTCACTGCGCATACTAATTACTATTGTGAATTATGCAGGAGTTAACCATGTTAACATCACAGCATTTGTGACAGCTCTACTACATAGCTAATGTAGTTCACTTTTTTCTATATACTTTTTCTGGCCCCTATGGGCCATCACCCATCTAAGGCATGTCTGTTACACAGGCAGGTGTGAGCGTTTTTTCTGTTTTGACCCCTACCTTTGGTAGATGACGTGGGAACCCATATCACTGTGTGGGGGGGGGTTCTATGCCCACCCATGACGTGTGTTTTTGTGTGTGTGTGTGTGTGTTCCTACAGAGAAGCCTACATTACGCCCTCAGAGCACCAAGCCCCCCCCCTTTTCTTACAACCACTGGCTATGTGCAAACCTCCACTTGCACAGGGGTACATTGTCTGACCAGAATCATCAACATCCTCACCCCAGAATGGAACAGCTAACATAAGCCACTCACCCCCAGTCTCCCCTGCCCAGCTTTTCCATTGTCTCAGCCACTGTTTGATCTTAGGTCATCTGAGTCATCATCAGTTCTTTATCTCTCTATGCTACAGAGACAGGCGACATAGTTTATATTTTCACAGTAGCGAAAGGACAGTTGCCTGATGCCTCTAGCTCATATTGCTAGATAGGAATAATCATCCTTACCTTTTGTCCAAAGTATATTTTCTAGTTGTAGCCATCTGGTCATACCAGACCTATTGCTGCTGTTTTGCTTATGCACCTTGCGAGCTCCATAAGTGTGGTCTACAAATTCAGGGTATACACCGCAACTGTTTCCTTGTGGGAACTACATTTTTTCTCTCGCTCATCACAAATTAAATTTAGGGAATCCTCACTTTGTGGCCTTAAAGTAACTGAAATCATAAAAAAATGTGTATTCTTGGGGTACCTTTGTGTGTGCAAAGAGGAGATAAGGAAGATACTTGTCCCACTGTTGCTTAAACTGGTCTGTAAAGGTTAGTAATTTGACATTGAGGGTGGAACTGAACCTTTCTGCCAGACCACTCGGTTATGAATAGTAGGGATAGTGTTTAACCTCTTTATTATGACATGGGGACTACAACAAAGGGGATCCTTTTAGTAGGAATAGGACTAAGCAGGTATGCTTTTTTCAGACACGAAAAAGATTTCTAAAAGGAAACGGGTATGCACTATCCTCAAGAAACCATCAGCATCTAGTGCTGATAGTACTGGGAATGATTCTTCTTTCAGTTTTGAACCAGATATCTTGGGTCCTACAGGCTCACCTGCCGATAAACGTTCCAACACTTTTGTCCCTTTAGGAGAAAAAATATAAGGGGAGGCAGGAAGCACAAAGCAGGCAGACAACATGCAGACACTGTTGAAAATGATAATCACGAAACTGAATGTTTTTAACATTTCCTCCTGGTCTCTCACTGACACTGACATTTCAATCCTAAATAAAGGTCTTTCATTCATTCCTGGTTTCTTTGTGGCTGAAGATTGTTTTACAGATGATGTAATCAGATTTTGTAGAAATTTAAATTTAAAATTGTTTTTCATGGCAGAGAGACTGTGGATACCCAGAATGAGTTCAGATACCACAGCTCTACATTCATGCCTCCTATGAATCATACTGTTTCTTTGTTTCAGAATGCTATACTCAAAGATCTACATTTTTATGCCAAAGAAACCAGGGTGAAACCCAGCAACAAATCCAGGGCCAACATGGAGGTCATTTAGAATTTGGCCAATAATCATCAGTTGGTCATACTGATGGCCAAAAAAGGGTGGCACTGTTGTAGTTCAAGATTGGACTCAATATGACACTGAGGCAAAAAGGCAACTCATGGATTGCAGGTATTATTCACATTTAGTTACTGACCCTACTCTACTTTTTAAGAGGCAAATTGATGAATTTTTAGCACTAGCAAAGAAAGAAGGGATCATTACACAAGCCACCTTAGAACATCTCACGGTGAATGATCCGGTACATCAATACATTTATTTTCTGCCTAAAATACATAAACATGCCACTAATCCCCCTGGTAGACCTATTGTTTCGGGCAGGAATTCTTTAACAGAACCACTCTCTTTATTTATAACCAGATACTTGAAGCCTCTTCTTAAATGGGTAAGTGCGAGGTTACAAGACACCACGGAATTTCTTAGGGTTATTGCAGACATGCAGATGGAGCCAGGTTGGCTGCTCTGTACCCTCAATGTATAAGCACTATATACTAATATCCCTCACAGAATTGGCATCGATACGTTGGAATATTGGTTGTACAAATTGGAGCTATACCAACCAGGTTCCAACACCTTCCTCATAGTTCTCAATGAACATGTTCTCACCAAGAATACCTTCTTTTATCAGGGTGAATGCCATGGGGGCATCTTTTGTCCCTATATATGCCGACTTGTTCATGGCTTTTGTCAAAGAACAAATCATTTACGATCAATCCCATAATTTATACCTTGATGAAATCGACATTTGGAGGAGGTATTTGGATGATTGCTGGTTGGTGTGGAGGTTCAATGTTGATTAATTACATGAGTCTGTAGATTATTTAAATTAAAACAAATGGGGAATTGAATTTATGGTCAATTATGAACCAAATAATATCATCTTATTGGATGTTATGGTTGGGAGAAATTTTGATAACACACTCTCCACTCGGGGTATACCATAAATTTCCCCAATACAGTTCCCCCCTCCACGCAACCAGCTATCATCCTCATCATGTCTGCAATAATATTCCCAAGTCCTAGTTTATTCGGGGAAAACGTTATCTGTTCTGATGAACATTCATATGATCATTTCAAACAAGATCTTATTTCTAAATTTAAAGATAGGGGCTATCAAGCTGGTTATATATATTGGGGTTTCAACACAGTTGACCACTTGGCGAGGGCTGATCTCCTTCATTACAAAGTCAAAACAGATCATGACAATTCAACCATTAGATTTGTAACCACATATGGTAGGAATACTAACTCACTTATGCAAAGTGTTCAACTCCACTGGAATATGTTGCTGGCTGACCACACATTGTCTGGCATCTTACCTACTACATGTTCTTTTTCTTCAAAAAAGGTAAGAATCTGGGTTCTTATTTTAATCACTACAAACACTATACATCATCCGATAAGTCCCTAACACAAACTACTTTATTGGGGGATCGGTTGTTTTCCCTATGGCCACTGTTCTTATTGCTCCAAAATTACTAAATCCAAAACCTTTAGTAGTAGTAATACTGGTCATGTTTTTGATATTTCTTTCTATGCCAACTGTCAGTCAGATTGGGTAATTTATTTAGCCACATGTCATTGTTCGGCATTCTATGTAGGGCAAACTTCACGTCCGGTGAAGTTTAGATGGATGAACATTTTTGTGATATTAGACATAAGAATAACACAAATGCCTTATACAAACATACATTAATACATCCATCTGCCTCTTTTAACTTTGTTATTATTGATAGAATAACAGCACATAGATCCAATAAAGCTGGCTGGCACCACATTTTGAACCAGAAAGAGAAAAAGTGGATTATTAAATTAGGGGGATTATTTCCCCCAGGACTAAACGAGCATCTTTAATTGGATCATGTGATTTTGATTTAAGCTATATATGGGGAATGTTTGATACTAACACATTTACACTGAGGAAGGCATTACAGTTTTTTTGCCAAAACCGGTCTGTTGTACGTATTTTCATCCTATGGTTATGTAGCTTTTTATTACTAGCCTAATAAAGCAAATAGGTGCTACAGCTGCTGGTCTCACTTTTTTATTTTTGCATTCTGCTTTGGTCTGTGTCCTTGCAGCCGCCATACTTGCAGAGTTTCTTGGTGTTTGCACTGCTAAATTAAGCCAACAATATCATATTAGAATATCATAGCTGTAGAAAAACTGCCCAACTTCAGAGACTGGATACCGTCCAAATTATATTTTAGAAGTTCTGTGTAATCACCCTTATACGCGTCAAGAATTTCAGTCAGCCACAATCTTTTCAAATTAAATAATACAACATTTCACTTAAAAATTAGATAAAGCATGCTGACAGTTAAATATTATAGGTTCATAGGCTATAGGCCCTAGGGCCTATATAAGCCTAGCCAAAAAGGTACCCTGGCTTTCGCCACCCAAGAAAATTATTTTCCTGTGCCCCTGTCGAGCAGAGCCATAGAGGTGATCCCCGGGGTGAATTTACTATTTCCCATCCAATCGTCAAGATTTTTCTTGAAGAGTGCTAATGAGGAGCTTTATTTGATATAGATAGGTAGTTTGTTCCAGAGTATGGGAAGTCTCTGGGACAGGAATCAATCCCACCAGCATGTTCTGTTTATTGTGGTGACAAGGTTTAGGTCCCTAGAGCGTGTAGCTCGGAGGGATTGTGATTTCTTTAAGTGGAGCATGTCCAACAGCTCTGGGTTTGACATAGCTTTGTATGTTAGGCAGAGATCACCTCTGTGTAGGTGACATGCGATGGAGTAAAGCTGGAGTTTTTTGAGACGGTCTGCGTAGGGCGTCTGTTTGAGGCCAGTAACCCTCTTTGTGAGGTATTTCTGTGGCCTTTCCAGTTGTTGTAGATGTCTTGTGAGGTACATACCAAAAGGGGTGTTGTACTCTATAATGGGTCTAATGAGTGACAAGTAGAGGGGAACAATGACCTCTTTTTTCCTGGATGAGAAACCTTTTGTGATGAGGTGTGCCACGTAGAAGGATTTCCTGACTACTGTGGCAATGTGATTATCAAAGGAGAGACTACTGTCCACCTGTGTCCCAAGGTCTCATCACACTTTTGGTGCTAAGAAGACTACCACCTATGTAGTTGCTCATGGGTACAGAGTTTTTACCAAAGGGGATGACAATGCACTTTTTGGCATTGAGCTTGAGGCCATGGCTTTGACACCAGGCATCTGTCTCTGTGAGGCCCTTTTGTAGGGTGTCCACATCATTAGAAGTTTTGATTATGGCTCCTAGTTTGCAGTCATCTTCGAACTTCATTAGCCAAAGACCTTCTGTGTTAGCCTGTACTTCAGAAAAGTAGATACCAAACAGGAGAGGACCCAGGATTGAACCCTGTGGTACTACACTTGCCACTGGTCTGAAGTCATATTTGGAGTCTGCTACTTTCACAGTGTGGGTTCTGTCAGTGAGCCAGTTGGCAACCCATCTTGTGACATAGGGATTTATACCTAGTTTAGTGTTTATACCTAGTTTAGTGAATTTATCTATAATTCCAGAGTGGGGGATGGTGTCAAAAGCCTTGGCAAGATCTAGATAGGCTGTGTGAACCACCTTACCCTCATCTACTGCTTTGGTGACTGCTTCAGAGAAGTCTGTCAGGTTTAAGAGACATGATCTGCCTTTTACAAAACCAAACTATGTGGGGTCCAGAGTTGGAGATAACCAATGTCTTTGTTTATAAGTTCCATTATGATACATTCCATGACCTTGCAGACCAGGCTCGTTAGGATAATGGGGCGGTAGTTCCTGGAGTCCATGGTGGCTCCCCCTTTGTGGAGTGGGATAACCGTCGCCGTGTGCCATTCAGTGGGCAGAAAGCCTGAGGTGAGGCTATGATTGAACATGGTGCTTAGGTGGGGTGCCAGTTCATTCTGTAGTTTGTGTAGAACGCAGCCTGGGATGTTGTCAGGTCCCATGGATGCTGTGTTCTTGGCTTTGGAGAGTGTGGTTTTTACCTGTGCAGCCATGATTACAGGAACTTTGCATTCTTCCGGTATAGAGATGGAGCGATTAGGGGGTGGGTAAAGTTAGCACTGAACCTATCTGCCAGGATGTTGGCAATATCAGTTGGTTCTGTATATTTAGTGCCATTGTGCTGTAACTCAGAGCAGATCTGAGTGTTGCCATTGAGATTCTTGACATAGCTATAGAATGCTTTGTGGTTGTCTTTAGAATCAGTGGCAATTTTGTTTTCGTAACTAGCTTTGGAGGATTTTATGAAGGATCTCAGCTTCTTACTGAGGCTGACCAGGGAGTGCCTCCAATGATGGGATTTTACTCTTTTTTGCAATAGTTTCTTTCTTCTGTTGTAGAGTTTGTTTATGGCAGGGGACCACCACATTGATTTCCTTTTTTGGAGGATAGCATCTTGGCTCTGTTAGGGATAGCATGATCCATGCACTCGTGTAAGTACTTATAAAGTGCATTTGTGTAGGATTCAGCAGTTGTACCTCTACTGTCTGTCTGCATGGGTGTCGTGAAGTTTGCCACTTCTGTCTTAAGAAGCGTGAAGTTGGCTTTGGAGAAATTTTTTACGGTGGTTTCCCTAATGGGGGGTGGGGGCGGGTTGTGGATGTCTAGGGTGATTAGCTTGTGGTCGGATATTCCTTTGGTACAAATTATTTGCTATTAGTTGTTAAAAAGGTTTGTTTGATATCCAGCTTACTGGATTTGGTTTCTACATAACCTAAGAAGCTGGGTTTGCAACATAAAGAGGAAAAAATAAGATGCAGCCGAATAACATGTGGGATGGACTTATATATTTAAAGAAGGCAGTATTTTCCATTTTACAGATTACATTTGCAGATATTGCTACTAAAACAATAAATAGTGCTTAGAAGTAAATAAGATGAGAAAGGTTTGAAGATGTATTATATATTTTTACGACTCCATATTGAATGATCGAACTTTCAAAAGTTCGACACTGTATGATCGAAGTTTTGAAAGTTTGAATGTTTTAACGGAGAGCTCAGTACAGTGCGGAATGGGAAGATTTCCCTTTACTGCACTATAGTGCGAACTCAGAGTTGGTGTATTTAAAGAGAGGGAGGTGTGGGGGGTGCAGGGGTGCTTGCCCCCCTTCTTAAAACGTTCAGGTAGGTTATTTGTGTAGTTTATTTTATTTTTTTTATTAGATTTTCAGTCTTTTAAAAGTTTGATCATATGGTGTTGGCCATATGACACTCGAACTTTTGAAAGTTCAATTCTCTAATATAGATCTTGTTTTTACTGTATGTGTAAAAGTAAGCTTACCAAATTCTGTTCCAATAGGGAAGGAATCTTTGATATGCCAGACGAGGCAGAAAATGAGATACAGAAAATATTCTTTTCTTTTTTCCGGAGCTCCTGTATGAACCCTATTAAATGAGCTATTTTGTAAGACTCTTAAAGATCAAAGATTCATAGGTTTATTTAAGCCTGTAGTCCATTATGCTTAGTTATTTGTTTTACATTTTGAAGTTGTTACACAAGTCACAGAAATTGAAACATTTTTAGGTTTCCTACGATGGAAGCATGAGAATAACTGAAAATATTATGGGTGGTAAAGACACAACATTAATTAACATTCTATTTATATGAACTTGGAAAGATTAGGCTGTCCTGGTTGTGGGGTGCAGAGAGATAAAGCCCCAAATGTGACTCCGATGACTTGGATTTGATTAGCAGCCCAGGTGCTGTAGAACCTGGTAGAGTAGGGGAAGTGAGTAGTCCATGCTCACCCATCAGAGGGAGGCAGAAGCAGTCTGATGTCTGCAATGCAGCAGTCTAGCAGAGAGATAAGAGTGTCTTCCTGCCTGCAGCACTGATTAAGAATGCATGTTTGGCTGATAGTAGGCAAGGGGAAGGTACTGCAAACCCTGTGAGTAAACAAAAAGCATTGTGAATTTGCTTTAAATGTTTTAGGAAGTGACACAAAAAGTATTGTACAGCTCATTAAAAAAAAAAAAAAAAAACAATGTGCCAGTAAAATCTACTAACAGTTGCCAAACAGTTAGTAAGCAACCTGTACTAGAAGATGGAACAAAAAAATGTGGACAGGATGTGCCCGTAGCTTCAAAAAGAGCAAAATTTGCTGCTTGCCATCTTAGGTCCCCTTCAGAAGTAATGCAAAGGAAGTTAGTACATACTAGTAATCACAGATTATACCACAAAATTCCCAGCAGCAGTTCCCCTAGAAAGACTACAAGCTAAGGTTATAGCAAAACAACTGGTGCTACCATTTTCACAGTCAGATTCACGAAGAAATGCTTTTGGACAAAAGCACCCCATTTATGTTCAGAGTAATACATGAAGCATGGCAGCTCTTTAAGGAGAAGCAGCCGAGAACCTCTGTTTATCACCCTCACAGACAAGTTAATGAAATGCTTTAGCAAAACTTTTTGTTTCCACATCTCTTCAGAGCCAGATCCAGCACTAAGCGACCTAGGGCCCAGTGATTGTGCTGGGGGTACTGTCCAGAGAGCTTCCACATACTTGTAAATTACTAAAAGAAAACATTAAACATTTCTTCAGCATCTTTTCCTTTAAGAAGACACATGCACTTGCACTCAACATCCATTGTGTGTCTTTAACAGGATGCACTCAACAACACACATATAATGTGAACATTCTCCAGCATCTTCTCCACTTGACAGAAATACATTACTAAGGGTTTGCATCCAGGAAGAAAGAGGTCATGGTCTCCCTCTACTCTTTCCTCATTAGGCCAATCATAGAGTACAATGCCCCATTTGGCATGTACCTCACTAGACACCTGCAACAACTGGAGAGGCCACAAAAGTACCTCACAAAGAGGATCCTAGGTCTTAAACACTTGTCCTATATGGACAGACTCAAAAACTCCAACTATTCTCTGTCTCATATGGCCTACTTAGGGGCGATCTCTGCTTGATTTACAAAGCCATGTCTGACCCAGCTCTGTCAGAAATGCTATATCTAAAGAAATCCCAATCCCTCCACAGTACATGCTCCAGAGACCTCAACCTCATTACCACAATCAAGAGAACTGGAGGGACAGGTTCATAACCCAGAGACTGCCCATGCTATGGAACAAACTTCCCATACATGTCAAGCAGAGCACCTTGCTGACCCTCTTCAAGAGAAATCTTGATGAGTGGATGGGAAACAGAAAATTCACCCTGGGGATAACTCCAGTGGCTCTACTCGATAGAGGCACTGGGAACTAAGGTCGGGTGTCACTATGCCAGGGTAATCCTATGGCTAGGCTTGTAAAGGTCCCAGGGCCATTAACCTAGTACATACCTATGAACTGAATTTATCTTGCAGCCATGCCGTTCTGCTTTCATAAGTTTAAAGCTGTGTGTGAAATGTAACTTGTCACCCATTCCATTCTTTCCTGGAATTAAACTTGCCAGTGCAATTTTAAGGTGGGTATGGGTGTGTAAAATGCCCTAGGGAAGGATAGCAGGCTAGTCAATTAACTTAATCAGGCTCAAAACCTGTAGCTTGGTTACACAAGACAAGAGCCTAAATCCTCTATACCAACTATCAGACTGCTAAAGGAATTCTGAGTTCCATGCATTTTCAAGGAATTGTGAGTTTTAAGGGAAGTGAAGTTTACTGCTATTTATGTAAAGTCTGCTTTCAACGTGCAGCTGTTGTGTTTAGCAAATGGCAGTCAGCGTTTGTGCCTTAGAATTTGAAAGCATTGTTAATAAGCACAACAGGTAGCATATGTGCTTTTGATGCAGAAGGCTGTGGGTTCCACTCTCACACTATGTGGCTGATGAAACATGTACCTTTGTACTGGGAAGATTACATAAAAATTGTTGAACAGTTAAAATAAAGAAATAACTTACTGGAAAATAAATGGGCCTACACTTGTCTCTAGATAAAGATAACTGAAACAAACTCTTAAGGTGTAAATTATATTTAGTGCTGGAAGTAAAACTCAGGCAAAGTTATACAAATTGCGAGCTCACTGTGCCCTGGAAACCAGGCACTCTTTCTTTTAAGTGTTTGTGCAAGACATTCTACAAGTGTTTGAAACGCTCCCGGTTATTTAGTCATGGTCAAGTGTCCAAAAGCACACAAAAGACGGCAAGTCAAGATGCTGTACTGCTTTTGATAAAAATGTACGCAATACTTGCTGACAATCCAGAGTGGTAGTCTGATATAAATCAACACTAACAGATATTTACCTTCTTCTTTCCCATCTGGTTTAGCTGTTCTCTTTTTCCCTTCCTGTCATGTCAGAACTCTTTATCTGTGCCATGTGGCTGCCAAGTACATAATGCATAGAAGTGTGTGTGTGTGTGTGTGTGTGTGTGTGAAAACATTTTAGACACAGCATTTTTGCTGCATCTCTAGTAAAAAACAACTTTAACTGTCTCAGTTCCACACAAATTTTCAACAATTTCTGTTTCAGTTTTATTTTATTGCTGTGAAACTTGATAACATTTATTGAGCTAAAAAATGTGTGTGTGTGTGTGTGTGTGTGTGTGTGTGTGTGTGTGTGTGTGTGTGTGTGTGTGTGTGTGTGTGTGATAAGATAAAAGTGGGGGAGTCAAGAACTGGAGAACATGAAAAGAACAGGACTAGCTGGACAGATTGGGAGAGAGAGAGATGAATGATGTGCTCCCCATATGGGACAGTGATTTGGCTCAAGGAGCTGTGGGACAGCACTTGATGTGACATGATTGCATTGAGAGGAAAAGAGCATCAAAATAAAATATGGGTGCTAAGGATGGTAGGGTGAATTAGCTAGTCAGGTTAGAAAGAGTACAGTGAAACAGTAGTGGAGACGGTAAACGTAGGTTGGTAGACAAAATGTAATAGCAGAAGGTAGGGACAGAAAGATGGCAGACAAAAATATCAGGTGCAGAGGTTGTCAGAGAATTACAGTTACATGCTGAGGACAGAGTCTAGTGAGGGCAGAAAGTAGGAGATGAAACTATGAAAGACAGACAAAGATGAAAGCTGTCAAGGCACAGGGACAGATGCAGACAGCAGTGGCAATGAAAGAAGGGAAGAGAAAGTTAGTGGTTGCTCTGCAGAGGCCAGTACAAGTAGAGCAGGAAGGAAGCAGAGAGGGGTACTCAGGTAAATGTAAGGGGCAGAAGGAGAAAACAAAGGAGCTGTGGAGAGACCTTAAGGAAGAGTAAAGGAGGAATATGAAATGGAGCATATGCAATACAGAGAAGGAAGAAAGCACAGAAAATGAAGAGAGATGTGAGTAATATAAATTTAGAGAGAAAGACTGCAGACAGGAGTAATGGCAACATGAGGTGAGAAATAAAGGAAGTGAAAGCCAGTGCTGGGATAGAGAAGTGTTTTTTGGTTAACTGAGACTCAGTCAAAGTGAGGATTAGCAGTCTTGACAGGAGAAAGAGGGGAGAACAGATTACATTAATGTTAATCTCATGGTTTAGATTTAGTAAATTATGGGAATACCTGACCAAAGTGGTTACCAAGGGAAGGAATGTATGCATGCTGTAGTATGTGCAGGCACCAATGACCTATCATGGGAGACAGCTACAGTGGTATCAACCATGGTCAAGGGATGTTGCAGAGAGGTGCAGGACTAGAACAGATAGAGGTAACATTCTCAAAAGTGTTACCCCTGACAACAGCCAGGACACTAAGGAGGGAGAGGCTCGGGAAATATAATGAATGGTTAAAACTGTGGACAAGAGAAAAAAAAGAGATGACACTTGTAGAAGTCTGAGAGAAGGGCTTAGGACTTGTAGTTAGATGAAGAACGCCTGGCAGATAGAACAAGAACAACTGTTTGTCAGAGACAGAGAGAGAGAGAGAGAGAGAGAGGGATTCCATCTCAGCAAAGTAAGGGCAGCTGTATTCAGAGCAGGACTGTGGCGGTACACCTTAAAGATTTACATTTAAAGGAAGGAGGAGAAAGGAGAGGAGACAAAAAATAAAAAGCATGCTCAAACAGTAGGTAGAAGGTAAAAAGGGCAAGGAATATTGCAAGAGTGAATCAGAGCATAGTTGGGTAGAATTGTTATGCACTGCAGAGAGTCTTGGTAAGAAGATGGAGGAACTTCAGGTAGTGATGCAAGAGGAAGAGTGGGCATTTCTGGTGTCACTCATAAGTGAGTAAGTGCCACGAGTGGTGACACGACATGGAGATGCTGGCCTATAGGTAATTTAGGAAAGACAAAGAAGGGATGAATGGAGCTGAAATAGTGATCTACATACATAAAGGAGGGCATTAAATGTGAGGTTAAAGGTGAGAAGGGATATCCAGTGAACAGGGTGAGAGAGATAACAGACAGAATCAAAACCCATGGTAAGCACCCTGGAGTGAGATTAAGGTGGAGAAAGCAGTGAAAAGTTGGTGAATTGATATATTGTATGGACACCTAGAGATGTCAAAGCAGGAGGAGGCAAGACTAGAAGGAAGAATAAAGGAATAGGATAGGAGGAAAGGAGTATAGCCATAGAGGATCTAAACCTGTCAGGAGCCTAATGTTTGACTGCAAGATCCAGAGTGAATAGGAAATAGCAGCTGAATGAGGTCTTGGACAATGAGGGATACAGCTAGATTCTGCAAAACTGTACCAAAAAGGTCAAAATTAGTAATGCGTTTTTAATCAAGATGAAGGACATCAAAGCGTCCTATATGTAGTGCCACCAGCCAACCGTAATCATTCCTATGTATGATTTAGAATAGGGATTAGAGTAGGAACATTAGGGCAAAGACAATAGTGTGAACTTTTAAAGAGCGAATTATGAACAGAAGAATGAGAAAAGCAAATGTGAGTTAGGAGCTGGAGAAACCAGAGAGTCACCAATCTGTGCAAATGGGTCAGGGATGCACTATGCAGCGCTACGAAAAAATGTTCAAGGAACAAGCAAAATGGCAACAAGATGAGAAGGCCTAAGTGGCGATATAGTATGGTGAGTCCAGAAATTAAAAATAATAATACCCACTTATTAACCTGGTAGTCCCACTGGACACACTTTCCTTTTTCAGCAGTGACCCGGGAGCAATGTCTGATTAAGTGACTTGTTCAAAGTTCCACAGCAGGCAAATGAGGACTGACAGGATCAAACTTGTACCACAGGAGCTACAAATTAGGCAAATGAAATGGCATGCAAGAGGTAAAAAGGAGAAAGTATGGATATGGAGAAACCACAGCACAATGAGGCAAGCAGAAGAGCAGCAAAGGCACAAACTGATGCTGGGGTACAGGTCATTTAGGAATGACAGGGAAGCCAGGGGGAGAAGAAAGGCTTATTTAAGTATACAGTGCAAAGAAGAAGTGAGGGACAGATGCTAAGTAAAAAGGGAAGAGAGGGAGAGTGGGGAGAATTGAAGAAAATGTGGCACTGAAAGCGTGTTTCACTTCAGTCTTTAAAAAGAAACACAAGGGGAACAGGACATACTGGGGGAGAGGTAGGGCAAAGTGGGGATAGCAGTGCACAAACTTTGGGGGTCAAAGGAAGAAGCTAAGAGGGAACTGCTTGCCCTACAAGAAAATAAAGCAGACCAGATGGGATTCATCTCTGAATCCTCAGAAATTCAAGCAGTTTGCTGGCAGATCAGTAGCAGAGGTCTTTAAGAGATAATCAACCAGTGATGATGCGCCAGAAGACTGGAAGACAGCAGGTGTGCTACTCTTGTACAAGGGCTGGGGTAGGTGCATTCTGCAGAACTATAGTCCTGGTAGCCAAGCAGAAGTGGCAAAGAATGTCAGAGACTCAAACCAGAGGGAAAGGCTGGTTTGCCTTACTAGAGGACATAAGTGTCCAGAAATACAACCAACACAGTTTCATAGCCAGAAAGAGACATCGATCAGACTTGGTCTAGTCTAGTCTTGTGGTTAGTTTGCAAGACAACTTTGCTGTTAGGAAACCTAGAGATGACAGCATGATCAAGACTGAGGAAAAGTGGATTGTAGCAGATATGAATGGTGGGATATGGGGGATCTTGGAAAGAGAACACCATTAGGAAAAGAAATAGGAATAGTGAAGTACCACAGTCATCAGTCCCATGTATACAGTACAAGTAACATGTTCAGTTCACACATAATAGCAAAAGTACAGCTCAGCCCCTTCATTCATGGCACAAAGTTAGATGGGCCCAAAAATAATGAAGGAAATAGTCTAAGGAAGGATTCTGAAAGGTCAACAAAATGTGTATAAAAGTTGAAGTTATGGCTCAGTGCAAACATGTGTACAGTACTACACATGGGCCAAAGCAACCCTAGTTTAAAGTATTAGCTGGGTACAGTGGAAGTGCATCTGGGGGTATTGATCATAACTAGAATAAACCATTGGGAACAGAGTGAGAGGTCAAAGGCAGCAGCAAACAGAATACAGGGGTGTATACTCAAGGGGCTAAACTCCAGAGGCAAACAGGTAATAGATCCACTCTACTAGACCCTATTTAGACCACATCCTGTGTCCTATATGTGGATCAAGAGACCATACAAGCAGAGGCAAATTAGGCTACTGGGAGGTGTCCAGAGAAAAGTCACCAGAATGATGTGCAGGACTGAGAGAAAAAGATGATGCTTCACTAGAGGATCTGACACATTTCACATTAGAGGCCAGAAGAGACAAGGATATATGATATGGATGAAAAGGTTCATATTAGAAAGACATGAGGGGATCATCCTGAAAAGGAAGTGCCGAGGGTGAGGAGTAGGCACAGCCAGCAGAATGGAGGAACCAGATAATCCCTGAACCTTTAAAATCCATTCTTCATGGGGGGGGCTGACTGTGGACTCATAGAATGATAACCAGAATGTGTGGAGGAGAGAGAATAAACAGCAGTATTCAAGAGGGAATGGGTTAAAGAGAAGAGGAAAAAAGAGGTAGATGAGACATAGAAAGTTAGATGCACTTAACAGGACAAACTAGAGAGGTTTGTTTTCTCTGTCATCAAGTAAATGTAAATGCAACCCCCAATAAAAAGCTAATGGAAAATGGTGCACAGAAATATGTCTTAAATCAAACACAGTTAATGTTTCTTTGAACTGTACTACCCACTCCTGCATATCAATTATTCCATCTGAGTACACATCAGTGTATATCCCATTCTCTGGAGCTGTAAAGTGCAGCCCTGAAATGTGTATGCAAGTTTATGTGTGTGCATGCATTTAGTACACAAAGAAATACTATCCGCCCAGATCCACCCCACCCCCTATGAAATAGTTTCACCAACATGAAAATGCCCCACTATATGTCACAGTTCAATGTCTGGCAAACAAGCTTCATAATCTGTACCCTTTGCTTGCTATGCCCATTATTCCTGACACTCTTAGCTGTATTGCAAAGCAAGAGGCACAGGCTGGCATTCTGTATGCCTTGTTATTTTTCCTTTGCTTCAGCACTCATAGCACCTTGTGCATTGCAGGGCACACAGACGTTCATGATGTCTGCCCTTTTATCTAGGGGTATCCTTGTCACAGCAATCATTGCACCACTGTACTATATGGTTGCAATCCTGTGGGTCTATCTTCATATGGTTCCTTGCTTCTGTTTTGAACAGGAGCTATTATTATGTTTTATGCACAGTGGAAATGTATAATGCACTAAGCTCATGCACATTGTGCCAAGCTTTTGATTGGTAATTCTCGGACTAAGTACTGACAAGCATACTATTGTGTTATGAACTGGACAACTGTCAATTCAGCAGCCTAGACACATTTTTCTGTATCTGATACATAGGATGGACAGCATCTCTGAATCGGTCTTCCCATTAGTAACACTAGAGTAGCTTCCTTGCAGGTGGCAGAGTCCATGCTGTAGGCTCTGACCATTTGGAGTAGTCATCTGTAGCAATTAGTAAATATGGTGTCCATGAGCAATCCTGCAAAGTTAGTGCAAATACACTGTTATGGTAGTAATGGGTATTTTCAAAGTAGTCCAGGGTGCCACATCTTGGACAGTTTGGTTCTGACACATGTTCTTGCAAAGTATTTGCTTGCTCTTACCTGGCCATGGTTTGAAGCTATAAGACAGAACTTATATTTTTTACAGTACTCAAATATCAATTGCAAATTTATTTAATACTCCAGTTTGCAGCTTGGAAGGTATTACCATTGCGAAACTACAAACTACTTGCCACAGTTCCTTGGTATACAGAATTTTTTTATTTTATTTCTAGTATGTATGTATGCATGTATATATGCATTTTATTTTATTATTTATTTATTTATTTACATTTGTTGACCGGGAGTGTCCGACTGGACGTAGGTCCATTTTCAGCGGAGGCCCGGGGAGAAAAGCTCCACAGTTAAAATATACAGACAGTAGTTACATTGGATTTACATAGCGATTAACAATTTGATTAACAGAGAAATTAATTACAAACATAAGCTTTTCCTTGACAAAGCTCGTATTTACCTGAGTGAAAGCGCTTGGTGGATTTTGTTTCAGTCTTATGTTTTTACAATAAAAAGTTTTAAAATAATATTGAACAGCTCTTTTATTTTAAAGAGGCTAACTATTACTTCTAACTATGCTTCCGGGTCCTGTTTTCCTGAGCTTGGGTGCTTTGTGGTATTTGTTGCTTCTTTTTTTGGATTTACTAATTACAAACATAGTTACAGATGAAGAACATAGTACATCAGTAAACAACTAGAATCTTTATCTGCAAAGTACATAACAGACATTAACAATTGTTACAATAAGAAGTTCCTGCTGTATAATAAGTAGTAGGCTTATGAGCATCTGAGCTTGCTATAATCAAGGTAGTTAGCTGGGTGGAAAGAAAGGTAGTGGCTGGATGGGTGGGTGATATTAGAGTGGGAGTTACAAGGGCATAGCCAAAATGTTTTTAGGTGTGCTTTTAGTAAAGTTATGAAGCGGGTGCATGATGGTACGAAGGTAATTGTGGGTGGGAAGGAGTTCCATAATTTGGCTATGCCACAAGAGAATAGTGCTTCATCAGCAGAGTTATTGGCTTTAGTGATCTGCAAGTGATTTTTGTTGCTGGATCTTAGTGGTCTGGTGGTGCGATAGGGTTGGAGTAGATTCTGGAGGGATGGGACATTTAGTGGATGGTTTACTAGTTTGTGGGTGAGTGTGAGTTGATACCATTGAAGGAGGTGAGGGAGTTCAAGCCAGCCCAGTTCAGCAAGTGAGAGACAGTGGTGACTACGGTAGGATGCCCCTGTTGCAAATTTGGCGAATATGTTGTAGCAGGTCTCTAGCTTGTTTAGAACGCATTGCCTTAGGTTGGTATATATTGGAGAGGTATAAAGTAGGGTGGAGATAAGATGGGAATTTGCTACTGAAATCTTTGCTGCTTTGGTGAGAAGTTGCTTATTCCTGTATAACACTCCTAGCTTTTTGTGGACTTATTTTATGGTCATGGATATATGAATGTCAAATTTTAGTTTATTGTCTATTTCCACTCCTAGAAATTTGGCGTGTTCTTTTGGGTGTATGGTGGTGTTGTCTTTTGCTGTGATGTTAAAGTGAGAGTTGTTTTGAGTATGTTTGGTGGGTTGGAAGATGAGTAGTTTAGTTTTGTTTGGGTTGAGTATTAACTGGGCATCGGATAACCAAGTTTCAACAGAGGAAAAGGCTTCCTGTATGACTTTTTGCAGTTTGGGTAGGGACTGGGCTGAGCAGATGATGGTTGAGTCATCTGCGTATTGTATGTGTGTGCCATTTTTGGTGGCAGAGGCTAGATTATTGGTGAAAATAGAGAAGAGTAGGGGTCCAAGGATGGATTCTTGGGGAACCCCTACAGAGACAGGTAGTTGGGGAGATATGTCATTCTGCCATACAATGGATTGTTGGCTGTCAGACAGGTAACTCTGAAACCAGTTGGTGACTGATTGAGAGAAGGATAGGTTATTGAGGACAGAGATGAGTTGTTTGTGTGGGACCATGTCAAATGCTTTAGATAGGTCTAGGAAAGTAGCAGAGGAGAGATAGCCATTGTTTTTATGCTGAAAGATAGTGTTAGTAAAGGGGAGTGAGGCTTTGGTGATGCTATGGTTTGGTCAGAAACCATGCTGAGTATTGGAAAGGAGGTTGTTAGTAAGGAGGTTGTCTGAGACGACCTGAGAGTGAATGCATCTCTCTAGTATTTTGGAGAGTGGAGAGAGAATAGCTATGGGGCAGTAATTGGTTAGTTCTGTGGAGGGGCTGCCTTTGTGGAGGGGTATTCTATGTGATACCTTCCATAGTGTGGGAATGTAACTTTCTGACAGAGATTGGTTAATCAAGATGGATACTGGGTAGGCCAGAGCATCAGCTGCGATTTGTAGGTATTCACTTGGGAGGTTGTCTGCTGCTAATTTGGTGGGCTTAAGTTTAGTTAAGAGTTTTTTTTATGTTGGAGGTAGGTACAGGAGAAAAAGAGAAGGCAGTGGGAAAATTACTAGTTGAAGGTGTGGGTTGGAGGGGAGGGGGGTTGCGTTGTTTAGCTAGTGATAGTATGGTTTGTGTGAAGTGTATATTGAATGAGGCAGCAATATTTTCGGAGGAGTGAGGTATGTTAGGAGGAGAGGTACTGACTTTACCTGGATGGAGGATGGAGTTTATGGAGGACCAGAATTGTTTGGGGCTGTGTTGGGAGGAGTCTAGGCAGACTGGTAGTATTGGAATGTGTCCTGTTTTATTAGCTTTTTTACTCTATTGCGTAGTTCTGGGAATTTCTGTCTAGTTGAGGGGGTTTTGGTTTTGCACCAGTGCTCCCAGGCTTTATCCCTGTTTTTCATTTCTGACTAAGTGGTTTTATGTAGCCATGGGGAGGGTTGTGCTTTGGTTCTGGAAAGTCTTATGGGGGCATGGTAATTAAGGATGCTCAGGAAGGTAGTATTAAAAATTCAACTGCATCATCAAGACTGAGGTACTTTAGAGGATGCCAGTTACATTCTTTGAGAGATGAGATGAATGTGAGTGGGTTAAAGTTTATTTTTTTTACGTATTTGATGGTAGATGACAGGTTTAGCTTGGTATAGGTATTTTTTTCAGTAGGAATGTTGAGGAGTGATCATTGAGGCTATCTGATAAGCAGCCTGTTAAATATGACTTGGGGCTCTTACTGACTAGTATCCAATCCAGGGTAGTGTGCTTGCTGGAGTTTTTATTTATCCTGGTTGGCGGCTGGACTAGTTGGGTGAATCCATGAAGGTTTACATGATGAGTTGGATGGTTGCCAGAACAGGATTGCCAGTCAATATTGAAATCACCTAAAATTATAGTTTCTTGGGGGAGATGGTGGGTAGACCAGTTGAGGAGGTTTTCTAGTGGAGGGATGTTTTGGCCAGGTGGGAAGTAGCATCCAATTATGTTGATGGTTTTGTTTTGGTTTATTTTGAGGTTGGTATATATTATTTCTTCACTGCCTATTTGTTGAGCTGATGATTTTAAGATCTGGATGTTTAGATACTGTTTAAATATTATAGCTACACCACCTCCTTTCTTGTTTAGCCGGTCTACTCTTAGTATGCTGTAACTGGTAGGGAAGATTTGCTCACTGGTAATGTGAGGTTTTAGCCAGGTTTCTGTCAGGGTGACTATATCTGGGGAGTACAAGTCTATGGTGGCATGGAGTTCATGGACTTTGTTGGATATACTTCAAATATTTAGGCTTAGTAGAAGGAAGTCACTTGGCTTTCTACTGGCTGTGATATGGGAGAAGATGTGGTTTCTAGTCTGATTATGAGGATTGGGGTTGGAGATGGTAGGGCCAGGGTTAGGATGGATGTCTCCACTTAGGGCTAGTTTTGATATGCATGAGGTTATTAGTTTTCTCAGTTTTTGAATGAATGTGTTTGTTTATTAGGGAAACTTTATGGTTGTGCTCTGTGGGTAATAGGTATGGTGGAAGGGTTACTATGTTAAGTTGTAGGGATGCTTTATGTTTGAGTAATATAGTTGCTAAAATATGCGGGGGGTGCATAGGGATGGTTCTTGAGCTGGTTGGAGGGGAGCTGCGTGAGGGTGAGACATGAGTGGTGGTGTGAGTAGTAGTACAGGTATAGTGGTTGAGTGGGGGAATGATGGAGTTTTGGTAGGATGTAAGATATGCAAGGAGAGTGCATGCAGTGAGCATAGGTAAGGTATGCTTGTACATGTTAGCTGAGGAGGAATGATAGTAGTGGGAAGATGGAGGAGGTAGTCTTTTCCTATTTTTGCCATTTTAGGCATTTCCTTATTTATTTATTTACTTTTGCTGCCACATATGTGTAATACTATTAGTCACTGTTTTAGAGCTATACTTTTACATCAGTGTCATATATCTTGGATAACAGTGGATCATTCTAGGTTTCTCTCTGGATAAGAACATCTGTAAATGGCTAGTGTTCCACCAATGTACCATAGAACACATCCAAGAAATCAGGGGTGCTTGGCTCTTCTGTCTTCTCACTCTGTAATGTTACATCCCATTAACACCACCACACAGCTTTGATCTGTTGTAATCAATTTCACAGGAATGTACTCCTGGAAACAGTGCCCAATGATGCTGTGAGTGACAAAATATTCCTTCTGGGCTTGAAAATGGTTATTGAAGACTAACAGTCTGTTACCAGTGTGACTCTTTACATGCAGATACTGGTGAATTGAATTTACTTCAATCCCTAACTTAAGCTAAGGTCTTCTGTGTGAATTTGAGCATAATTATGTATAGCTGCTGTTGGTGATCTTGACACAAATGTAAAGTGTTTCAGTGTATCATCCAGGAAAACTACATTTCTGTCAAGCCAAACTTATGTACACCATCCAGGAAGTCATGTGACAGAAAAATGAAAATTCCTTAAGGTGACTCGTTACATGCAACTCTGATAAGGAACAAAAGGATCAAAGTGGGTAAACACCATGGCTGGCAATCATCTTTTTGGTTGCCATGAAGTCCTTTTCACAGCTGTCTGTCCCATGGTAGCACATTCTGCAACAATGGATTCAGTGGTAGCTGAAGAGTGTGACAGGATCGTGTGGTAATAGTTTACTAGTCCTAGGGATGCCATTAATTATGATATGCTCTGAGGCTTAAATGCGTTTAAGGCAGCCTCTGTCTTGTTTAGTGACTTATATAAACTATCATTGCTAATCACATGTCCAGAGAAGAAAATTTCCTCATTAGAAAACTCACATTTATGTCTGTTAGCTTGAAGCCCATATTACTTCAGCTTATCTAGAATAGGAATCTGGAACTTTCTTTTGACTGTGATCTTCATTATTCTTACCTGCAGCAATGATAACATCAAGGCACCACTGCACACTAAGTATTCTTTGAAGAACTCTGTCCACTGTCTTCTATCAACTGAGTGGCACAAATATCAATCGGAAACCAAGATACAAATTCATTGCAGCCAGCTGCACCTCCAGGCGTTTCTGCAGTTACCTCCTTCTGACGCCTCTAGGCATCAAATATTACTTGTTCATATTTGCATAATTCCAATGCCATGCTACATACAAGGTATCAGAAGATTTTATCATAAAGCATAGATGATGGCAAACACAACTGTGTTGATACTTGACCTCTGTCTAATGCAGCTAAAGAGATATTGAATATTATTTGTATACTGTTTATTTGTATTGCTAATTTTCACATTTCTCTAAATACGTCAACATTCAGGTAATACAGACAGAATTGCATAGCCTCATATGAAAGCTCACAGCTGTATGAAGAAAATTCTGCTGGCAGTATTTGTCTTGCTTGAATGGTTACTGAGATTTCATAAGCTGTTTATACAACATTATAAAATTTAATATTCACTGCCTTTACTTGGCTTATAAAATCCACTTTAAAGCAATGAACTGAATAAATACCACTAATTTAAAAAATAATTTATCCTGAATTGTTTGCCATTTACAGTTTTCTAGTAACACTTGTGGTTCCAGAGATATGAATATTTGTGTAAACCGTAATGTAAGGTGATAACTTCATTGTTTTAAAGGCTCACGCCACACCCACTGGGAGTTAAAGTACACTCTCAAAAGAGCTGCACTGAAGGGGAATGCGTTAAATAATCCTTTGCTTGTAAAGACAATCATGTAAGACTCTTTCAATTTCACCTGTGCTTAATTTTGTGGTAGGTCTACCTTCATGAAACACTTTCTGTTTGTTAGAAATGCAAAATTGCCCTTCAAGTGTGGTAACAGACACTGTATTATACATTACACAATACAGGATTTAGGACCATAGCTCTCAACCAATCGGGGACAAATCCAGGAAAAATCAGGGACATTTTTAAAATATTAGTTCTTTTAACTTGAGACAATAACTGAATGTGATTTAAAACACATTTCATGAAGGAACAGAAGACTGTAACTCTTAATCATTGAAACTGAGTATATTTCAGCAGCTATCCTCCAAATGGCACAAGTGTTAGGAGGGATTAAGAGGGACAGAGCTAAAATTTGAGTTAAAATCAGGGACAGTTGGGAGGCATGTTTAGGATCGCTTTAAAATCCACAAGTGCACATATCTCATTCATTTTCCTCTTTTATTAGAGGCACTGGGTGTACCCCGTCACGTCATTCCACTTGCAGTCACTTAACTTCACTTTCCAGCATGTGCAGTTGTAGCAGATTCTAAAGCCTAGCTGCATATGGCACTGCACAAATTATATAAAACCCTCTGTACAAGGATTTTGTGTTTTTTGTGCATTCAGATCTAATGGCAACTTTGGCAGAGTATCTGTGTTTGTCAAGGAACACATTACCTCCAGGTAGATCCCTAGGAACTCACAAACTAAACTCACTGAACTTCAGGAAACTCTAGATAAGATTAAATATCAACTACTAGCCTGTTACAGAACCCCTCCTTTTTCCCTGATGACCATGTAAGATACCTCAGTGTTTTAAATGATCTCCCTATTTGCAAAAACTCCTTTGTTCCGGGTTATTTTGAATTGTTAACCGGGGTAAAACACTGATTCCATTTTTATGTTAGAAAACTAAAGAGTAGTACCCTACACTGCTTTGTACTCAATAATAATGAAACCTCCTATTTTGACCCAGTAAACATTGACAGTATCCTGCCAAACAAATTTAGTGCCAGTTTCAGTCCCAGGACTTCTATTCCTATTCAAAGGCCTGAAATATCTGGACCTCTTATTCCCCAAGTGTCTTTAAAGATCATTTACTTAAAGTGTTAAAACCAAAAATATTTCCTCCATGAAATCTGACAATATACCTGGTTCATTAATTAATTAATATTATACAACGACCCCCCCCCCATTAATATTCAAAAACATGCACGCTGATTGGTCAGCATGCACATTGTAAATCAGTTATAGTAATGGAAAAAAGGTCCGGTCGCCCAGACTTTTTCCATTACTATAACTCTTTTTTTAAGCAACAGAGAACGCAAGATCTCCGTTGCTTCATACTGTCTCGCTATGTTAAACGAGTTTAACATAGCGAGACAGCTTTAAAAAAAGCAACGGAGATTCTCCGTTGCTTTTTTTAAAGCTGTCTAGCTATGTCAAACTCCTTTAACATAGCGAAACAGTTTGTAAAAAGCAATGGAGATCTTGCTTTCTCCGTTGCTTTTTTCAAAACTGTCTCACTATGTTAAATGGGTTTAACATAGCGAGACAGCTTTAAAAAAGCAACAGAGATTCTCCGTTGCTTTTTTAAAGCTGTCTCGCTATGTTAAACCCATTTAACATAGCAAAACAGTTTGTAAAAAGCAATGGAGATCTTGCTTTCTCCGTTGTTTTTGCCCACAGCTCTGATGTACTGTGTAGGCATACGCATGTGCAGTACATCAGAACTGCCACAGAATTCCAGACAGCTGCGGAAGGGCAGCAAGGAGGCATTATACAATGCCATTATTTAAGAAAAGTAATTTTTTTTTCTTAAATAACATCATTGTATAATAGCAATAACCACTTCTGGTGGGTAATGCTGGATTTACCCACGGTTGGCTTTGTTTGGCCACCGGCCGCCTCATGACCAAACCACACCAACCGTGGGTAAATCCAGCACTACCCACACCCAGGCGTGGGTTATTGCTATAGTGTTAAACATACCCTTGCAGATACACACCTGAAAATGTTTAACTGAAGATTAGCTAGTAGTTTTATCCCTGATGAGTCCTTGATGGTTTTGTCCCTAATGCAGGGCCTGCTAGATAAAGCAGGATAACTTGAGTTAGTATTAATGGGTGACATATTTGGAATGAAGGAACATAATATGAGGATTGCCTGGGTTCACATAGATGGGGCCATAGGAATAAAGAAGGAGAGGCAATTCTAGACTTAAGTCTGGCAAATGGCTTGATGGTGGCCTTACAACTGACCTAGGTAATTACAGACTTGTAAGCCTTATAAGCCTCATCTGCAAAGCAATGAAACATATTATAACTGACTTCATGAAATGTGATATCCAGAATCTTATTAGACTTAAACCCTGTTAGTTTGGCTTTGTGAAGAGTAGATACTATCTATTTAATCAAGTTAAATTCTTTGAAATGGTTACAGAGGCTGTAAATGGTGGCAATGCAGTACACATAGCATATCTTGATCTGGTCATGACCAGTAATGCCATTCCCCAACCTAACACTGCACAAAAGCCAACTACATTAAAAATCAGCACATATGAGGTAAGACAGATGGCAAACTATCTGAAAGGTAGAACCCACATAGTTTGACATTGAGGTGCCTCATCAGAAAGTACCAGTGTCAGTGTGGCGCAACATGCAGCAAAATTGCCTTTGGTGCAGAAGACTGTGGGTTCTTCTCCCACTCTAGACAGATGGACTGCTGGCACTGTAGTGCAGCACAAAGGGGTGCTGCACTCCTAAGTGCATAAGCCTTCAGATGAGATGCTAAACCAAGGTCCCATCTGCTTGAGTTAGTGGTAGCACAGGTGAATGCAAAGGATCTCACAGCACGTATTGAAAAAAGAGTAGGAAAAGTTTGCTAATGCCCAAGCCAAATTTCCCCTAGTAGTATAAATACCACCTCAGGTTTCCCCTGAAAAGAGGCTACTAGCCTAGTGGGACTAACCCAGTCCACAAAGGATAGATAGATAGATAGATAGATAGATAGATAGATAGATAGATAGACAGATAGATAGATAAACATGAAATAAAAGTATGAAAGTGACCAGCAGTGTACCTTAGGGCTTGGTGCTGGAATCTATTCTTTTTGGTATTTACTTCTGAGATGTCCAAGCAGAAAGCCAAGACCTCTAGCTAACAAAGTCTGCAGAGAACTGCAAATTTGGGGTTATTTTTGTCACCCTATGACACTCACACCCTCCAAAATCAACTCTCCTTAGAAAACTCTTGCTCTTCTAGAAATGGGCTTAAGCTAAATGCTAAAAGGTGTAGCATCATCACTTTTGGTAGACAGTCCCTCCCCTCATCACACTGTATAGACATCACACCACTGCAAAACAAAAATGTAGTTAGCGACCTAAGTATTCGGGTTGATAGCTCCCTCACTTTTGACCACCAGTGATATCAGTTGTCAGGGAGTACTTTTATCTAGCTTAGCTAAATGCCAAAGGAATATCATCAAGATCTAAAAACGTAATCATTTCTTTATACTCGGCATCAATCAGCCCAGTTATCAAGTACATGCCTTCTTTTGGTAGCTCACTAAACATATCAAAAAATTAGAAAGACCCCAAAGGTTCCTAAACAAAAATAAGGTCCCGGAGCTACCAAGAGAATCTGGAAGCTCTATCCCTTTACTCAGTATCTCGAATACTTTTGAGAAAGAAGAGTACTCTGTCTTGTTTACCATGGCATTAGAGACTCAGTTGACCCAGACCTCCTGCTTCTTTGCAAATCCAATGTCTCCACCAATATTAGAACCCAATACCTAAATGTTCACCAACAGATAAATAAAGCATGTTGGAAGTGCATGTTTGTATCCCATCTTCCCCTACATGATTAACAGTGTGACTCACGGTCTTCCTTTAAACATAAACTAAATGACTGGATGAATTTCAGCAAATTTATTCTGGGATTGATTGGTATGTTTCTCTTGGAGAATGGAGGTGTGGCCTAAAAAAGGATACTGGTGAGGCATGAATGATCATGGGACTCAATGGCCTTGGAATATCTGTGAATCTGTAACCTATAAACTTTGGGTGAGCATTTGGCCTAGCTCAGTAGTGGCTCTTATATTATTCACAATATCCATTTCTTTGTTGAAAACAGCAGCATTTGACTGTGACCTTGTTACCGCTCTTGTGCATTACAGCACTGTAGTGTCCTTATGAAATACCATTATAGCTTGATTTTCCTTATTCAGTCTTAGCTAAACAGTGATAGCCCTCCCCAGTTTATAGCTAACACACCTAGCATCTCGTTTTTATAATTACAAGTTACTGACACATTAGCTCTATGTGCAAAGGCCACTGTATCACCTGTATTGCTCTTTAAAATGACAAATCCACTTAGACGTCAGTCTTTTAACATCAAAGTGTTTTCCTTTCCTTTAGACTAACACCAAACAGTGCCAAATGGAAATAAAGTATAATTTAAGTAATGGTCTTAATGATTTAGCTGAAGCTGTTTTTTTAAACATCAGTCTTTTTCTTCATTCTTGTCTTATTTGCTGCTGGGATTTCTTGCCTCATCTGTAATGACATGTAGGCTGGGAGGGTTAGCTATATCTCAGACTTTTATGATCTTGCAAAACAAATAAATTTAGATAGATCATTGACTCTAGTTACAGTGTCAATAAAAAGTTTCAAACCTAGATGACTGCACTCAGTCTTCTCATGTGTGTATATTATCAGTCGCATACCACCTGGTTTACATCTCACTCAAATTCTGGCCTGTAATTACAGTTCTGAATTTGAGGAAAACCAATAATTAAGCTTCTGTTTAAAGTCAAACATTCAAAAGTAATTTAAAATACAATGTAAAAAATGACTACTGACAAAAATCAAAGGATGTAATTCCAAAAGACAAGCTAACTCTCTTGCTAAAGACAGTCAGTAAAGTGGGAGATCAATGTACCCTCACTCCAGGTTGACAAAAAGGTATTACAGCAGTAAATAAAAGTTATGTACTCACCATAATGCTCCATCAGTGTTGTAAATTTTCATTCTTCTTCAAATAATGGGGTTATGATCCAATCCTCGGATCCAACTTGGCCATTATACTAGCTCGTGGCCTCCACCAAACTCTCAAGCATCTTCCCTACCCATAATGCACCACCCATAACACCTCTCAGATCTTGTTTGCTGCTTGACAGGAAGACTATAATTATATGCTATAACTGGAGTTCAACACTAAGGATACTGGTGTCCTTGAAATGTCTCATTCCTCCAGAAGTCAGTTATTAAAAATGACAGGGGTTGGTGGGTGGGGAGTTAAGGAAGGATGAAAATGGACAACACAGATGGCCCATTATGTACTAGGCTATTGGCCATAGGGCCTATATAAGCCTAGCCAAAGGGTACCCTGGCTTTTGCCAACCAAGAAAATTATTTTCCTGTGCCCCTGTCAAGCAGAGCCACAAAAGTGATCCCCGGGGTGAATTTCCTATCTCCCATCCAATCATCAAGATTTTTCTTGAAGAGTGCTAATGAGGAGCTTTATTTGATATAGATAGGTAGTTTGTTCCAGAGTATGGGGAGTCTCTAATGGGATAGAGTCCCCAGCTACCTAAATTCTTGGTGGACTCTAAGCAAGGAAATTCCTGAGTACAGTTGAGCCAAAGGCTGCTCTTCCCCCGAGACCAGATATAGTTTGTAATGAGTGATAAAAGTATGAGAATTTGACCAAGCTGCAGCCGCACATATATCGTCCATAGAAGCTCATGACTGGAATACAGCAGATGTTGCCATAGATCTGGTTGAATGAGCTGGCTTTGGTAAGGGGAAATTCAATTTGTTATAGATAAATGAAATGCAATCTCTCAACCATCGAGCTATATTTACCTTTGTAACTGATTCGCCCAATTTATTATGTGCAAAGGAAACAAATAGTTAATTTGTCTTTCTAATCCCATTTGTTGTGTGTAGATAAAAACATAATTGTCTATGGCCATCCAGTAAGTGCAGCATATATTCCCCTTTATTTGTAAATTTTGGAAAGAATACTGGCAAATTAATGGATTGGTTAATGTTGGATTCTGACACTGTCTTAGGAAGGAAGGAAGCACTGGTATGCAACGTGACCCTATCCTCATGAAAAATTAAATATGGAGCCTTAGAAGATAATGTTTGAATTTCTGAAATTCTTCTTGCTGACATAATTGCAACTAAAAAGATAGTTTTCCAGGTCAAAAATTTAAGATCACATGTAGCTGCAGGTTCAAAGAGAGAAGGAATTAAGGCTTTCAGTACCAAATTTAAATCCCATGATGGCATGGGGTCTTTATAAGGGAGTCTTAGCAGAACAGTACCTCTCAAAAAGGCCTTGCACAGTTTAAAGGAAGCCAGTGAAGAATTTTGGAACCCCGCATGAAAGTTAGAGATTGCTGCAAGCTGGACTTTTACAGTTGATAAACTAGCACCCTCCTTAAATAAAAGTGCTAAAAATTCTAGAAAAGTTTAAATTAGAGCTGAGAAGGGGTCTTTCTGATTTTTCTCTGCCCAATAAATGAAACTTTCCATTTACTCCTATAGAGTTTCCTAGCAGAAGGTTTATGGGAAGATAAAAGTATAGAACAGACAGGGGAAGACAGCATTGGTGACTAGCTATTAAAGGAATTGGAGAAACCACATTGTTAGTTTGAGATCTGAGATATCCAGGTGAACCATGCCTGTTGGGTGAGACAGGAAATCTGGAATTCGATCCAGAATCCAAGGTGGATATAGTAGATGAGGCCAAATGAAGGGAAACCAAATCTGTCGAGGTCAGTAAGGTGCAATGAGGATGACTTTGCTCTTCAACCAGGCTGCTTTCTGAAGGAATTTTGGAATTAGGGGAGTTGGAGGGTAAGCATACAAAAGGCCAGGGGGGCAGCCTTTGAATAGTGCATTCCTCAGTGATCAGGGCAAAGAAGCTGTTCCACTTGTTGTTTAGAGGGGATGCAAAAAGGTTGCAGCAAGGCTGGTCCCACTGACTGAAAATCATTTACATTACTTTGTTGTTGAGAGACCATTCATAAGGTAGTAAGATGGACCTGCTCAATTTGTCTGATGTTACATTGGACTGCCCTGGAATAAGCATTGCTATTAGAAAGGGGTTGGAAGATATCACCCATTGCCACACTCTGAGGGCTTCTCGACACAGGGGATAAGATCTTGTTCCCCCTTGTTTGTTAATGTACCAGACTACTGACATGTCTGTATGGACTACAACTGTCCTGAGAGGGAGAGAGTCTTGGAATACCTGGAACCCCAAAAGCACCACTCTCATCTCTAGAACACGGATATGCAAGTTGGCCTCTTCAGGGGATCAAGTGCCTTGGACTGTTTTCCCCAGGAAATGCCCCGCTCCCCTAATCTGAGAACTGTCTATGGTCACTATGGCCTTTGGCTGAGGGAGGATGAAAGGATGACCTTGTAACACCTGTTGTGACTGTGTCCATCAGGAAAGGTATCGTTTTCATGGCTGAGTTATTCTTATCTTCACTGTCATGAGTTGAGAAAGCAATGACCATTGTGTTGCTACCATCCATTCTAGAATTCTTATTGGAATGTTGCTAAGGGAACTAAAATTATTGCTGCTGACATTGATCCGAGGGTTTGTAGAATCAACTGGGCTGAAATTCTGGTACTGAAAACTATTTTCCTGACCTGCACCCTTATCTTTGCACTCCTGATAGTGGAAGAGAAGCTAGCATAGATACCATGTTGAACACTGCTCTAATGTCTGGGTTGGTTGTAAATGAGACTTATTGTAATTTATGGTTATTCTGAGATTTGAACAAGCCTGTAGCACCTGATTTCATGTTTCTATCAGTTGATGCTTGGTTGGAGTGGTAATGAGCCAGCTGTCTAAATGTGGAAACACCCAGAATCCTTGCAGTTCTCAAGTGAGGTGCTACCACTGCCATGCACTTGGTGAACACCCTGGGGGCTGTGGTGAGGCCAAAGGATAGTGATCTGAAGTAATAGTGACTGGCTGATAGATGAAAGTGTAAATACCTTCTGCATCATCTGTTCATCTTTATGGAATAGTATGCATTCTGAAGATCTATCGAGCACATCCAGTTGTCCTTCCCCAGAAAGGGCAGAATGAATTGAACCATGACCATCTGAAACTTTGTGTGTCAAACCAACTTGTTCAATACATTGAGATCCAAAACTGGTCCCCATTCCCATGTTTTCTTTGGCACTAAAAGGAATCTTGAGTAAGTTCCAGATTCTACTTGGTCTGGTAAGACTTCTTGGATGACTACTTTTTCTAGCAGCTTTTGGATTTCTAGTGCTGCTGCTTTCCTCTGATTGGGTGAAACATCGAGAAATTTTCTTAGCAATGTAAGAGGTAGGGAAAATGAAAGTATATAATCTCTGGAAATAATTCTCTGCACCCAACTGTCTTTTGTTTTATCTAGCCAGGTTCTCTGGTGCAGAGATAAATGTCCCCCAGCTGCCTCCAGGGGTAGGAAATTGGTCCTCCATTCAGGAGCACTAAAAGGGTTTGTTGGAAAAGGAATCTCTAGACCCCTGGTTTTGCAGGCCTTCTCTGCCACCTGGGCATTGCCTTCCATTATCACTTCCACCTCTGCTTCTGGGGAACTACTTCCATGTGTGTCCTGGAAAAGACCCTAAGATTTTCTAAACCACATTTTTTGACCTTCCTGTTGATTCCTGGAAAAGGCCATTTGAGAGTTCAAAAACCACACACCCACTGCAGAGGGGGTCTTTCCATCTTTCTCATACCTGGAGAGTCTGTCCTTTACTGTGGGGCCAAACAAAGAAGTACTGTCAAAGGGAACATTGACAAATGAGGACTTGAAGGGCTCTGCAAAATCACATAGGCACATCCAGGAATGCCTCCTGATGGAAATAAGTGAACCTGCAGCTCCTGAGGATCTTCTGCAGCAAGCAACATAAGCCACATGGACAAATTAGATATAGCTTGTAGGATAGCCAACTGAGAGACTACTGAAGATTAAGCCTCAGCAGTTTCTGTTCCAGAAAGAGACTTTGATAGCTCTTTAACCAAATCTGCTGGAGCACAGAATACTCTCTTCACAACCTTAAACACAAATCATTCCAGGGAGAATGAAGACAATGGAGACAAGAAAGTGTGTTTCTGAATCATATCCCTCCTCCTCAAGAACAACCCACCCGAGGTGGAAATTTGGAGCAAGCTGTCCAGTGCTGAAGCTCTGAGAGGAGGAGATGGCTCCAAAAACCTCGGAGTTGACTCCATCCTCCCAGATTCGACAGGGATGTTTCATCTCTGTGAGTCATCTTGCTCTGAGGATGTTGAAGACGGTGCATTCAGAGTAGTACTTGGATCCGAATATGGTGCTTTTTTCAGATCCAAACCAGATGGACCCAGAATACTCAGATCTGAGGACTCTAAAACCACAGGCTAGATTAGAGTAGGAGTAGAGTAGAGTAGAGTAGCTGTAATGGATGGAGCAGTAGATGATCAGATTTCCTGAGCCAATGGAGTAGGAAAAGTGACAACTCCCATCTGAATTTGCTCCATGAAGAATTTTTTCATCATCCTCTCCACTTCTGCTTCCATGAGACTCCTGGAGGAATGAGAAGATACTAGGGATGGCATGAAGTGCCTCTCTAAAAAGGGAGAGGGCACTCTGGATGGAACTGGATCCAAACTTGGAGAATAATTTGTTCTTGGTAAAGGTTTCAGATCCAAGGGTGTAGGATCCAAAACAGGCTTGACCAATCCAGTGAGGGTCAGACCATAAGTAATTTTGGATCCAGTTTCTCTTTCTTCTTTCGAGGTTCTGATGAAGAAGAGGCTGGAGACTCAGAAGACTTAGATTTTTTTGTAGGGTCTCTAGATTTGTGTTTGGGGGATTGAACCCCATTAATGGCTTTGGAAAAGGAAGTTAGCAGCAAGCCTTTTAAAATCAATTTGCTCTTCTTGTCAGCTAGTGTTGAAGGCTTGAACCCACGACAGATACTGCAGTCATGTTGTAAATGATCCGGCCCCAACAATACACACAAAGATTGTGGGCAACGTAATAAGACAACTTGTGCCCACTCATCATGTTTTTTAAATCCTTTTGTACCTTTTTCAGACATTTTTAAAAATAAAAGTATCATAGCAAGAGAAGAACTTGCTAAATATTTTCATGTTTTTTTTTTTTTTTTTATATAACCAGAAAGAAGAGGAAAGGCAAAATAACCCCAATGGTATTGGAGAACTACAATAATCTTGTAGATTGGGAAAAATACCAGCTATGGTTATAAAAGAAGTATACACTATAGTATAAAAGGGAGAAGGGAAGAAAAGTTAGGCCTACCAATGATTGTAAGAAAGCTTACACTCAAAAGTGTATGGAAAAGGACAGTAGAAATGACTTAGAATTAAAATCAAAGATTAAAGATTAAAGAAATAGTCGTATATAAGGATTTTTTATTAAGGAAATACTAAAAAAGGACTATCTCTGTTGTAAACTCAAGAGCTGAAGACAACCACATCTAGATGTTAAAGCAGTAAACAAGATCTGAGAGATATTAGGGGTGGTGCATTATGGATAGGGAAGGAGCTAAAGAGTTTGTTAGAGGCCACAAGCTAGTATAACAACCAAGTCAGATCCAAGGATTGGATGTGAACCCCTTTACTTGAGGAATGAATGAAAATTGACTGCATCAGATATGTTTGTTATACCACACTGCTTCCTCTTTATAAAAATTCCACAGGCGTGGTAAAATTCTTGGCTGTTCCACATAACACCCTCATTAGGCCATTTGTAGATATTGCAGTTTAGAAATGTAACAGCTACCTTTAAACTGATACATGGATATTGCTACTACAAAAATGATCAAGACAATAATAAACATATTTTTCAGTTTTTCTGTGGGGATGGGCTTTAAGTGCATTGCTCTTTCTTTTGATGGCATTTTTGGAGACTAGCACTTATAGCTAGCAGTAGAAATTATAGACAATACTACCCCTGTATCTAGTTCAATTCTGAATCTCACCCTTGTCATCTCTAAGGAGACCCATATGATATTTTAGTCAACTTTAGTCACATTATATAATTCCAGACACATAAAATCACCTCATGTCTGTATTGTGCTCCATTGTCTATAACTGTGTTACCCTCTGCAACAACCACATGCATCTTACTCTACATCTTTTTTGTCGACACCTGATGTTACTTACCTGCACTTTTTATCACTCTTCATTTTTCACACTTTTCCAGTATTGCTGCTTCTGCTGCATTTTCTGCACTATTTTCATATAATACAATAAGCAATAGCATTATGCAACATCTTACCAAAATTAAAACATGCTTGACTCTTTGATTTCCTAGTAGACATCTTATTAATGTACACTCTTATTACATCTTGTTTCATTTCAGAGGCAACCCTTCTAGGTGTTTCCACTGCCACTGCAAAACTTAATCTCATGGATTCAAAAAGAACTTCACCTCTTGCATTACAGACTGTGGTAAAATTCAGACACACATTAGCCGCAATGAGGAAAGACTTTATTATTGCCCAATTTGCATGTCACTGAATCACTGGTAACTACTGCAAGTGCTTAACAGTTACCATAAGCACCTCCCCTCATTCACTCACTCATACACAATACACACATTCAAGCGCACGCGCACACACACACACACACACACACACACACACACACACACTGCATACTGCATACTCCACACTTGTTCCAGTGTTTCTTTTATTCCTGCTCTTGTAAATCATGGATGAATTCAGTCAGTTATTAATACCAGGCATGAGTTTCATAGTTCATTTCCTTCAAGTCATCCATGATAGTGCAAACACCGTTAGACTAGAAACTTTCTAAGGTTTAATTAGGCAAATGTCACATCTGTCCCGATTTTGTTGTGTCTTGCACTATGAGGTTGAGGGATATGCCTGCTCTTATCTGTCCCTCTTCCATGTACCTCACTAACTATTGCAGGTATGGATTAATGACTGAGATCCTCAATATATGTTTAAAAAAACTTATTATACTAACAAATCAGCATGGTGGGTTAGTGCTAAGGTTTACTGTGACAAGAGTGCAGGATTTGACTTATTTTTTAGTACTTTTGGGGCATTCTATTCAGTACTACCCATGGTATCTAATGGTTCTAGTGGTTTATTTGTTCTGTTTTTTTATTAAGTGCCTTTAACAAACACTTTATATAGCACCCGTGGTGTCTGGTGTTTTTCTCATCTCCATCATGTGTATGTGCCTTTACAATATAAGAGCTTATCACTGGTGTCTGGTGTTAACACAACCACCATAGCTAATAGGCTTATAGGTTCATAGGTGTTTACTAGACTAATGACCACAAGAGTTTTTTTAAGCTTAGCCACGCATCCCAATTCTCTGACAAGTTCTGATACCCTTGATAAGTGTAGGCAGGGGCCTGGGAGATGAACCATTTACAGGTTGTCTGTGTCCATTGGAGACATAGATGCTAAACCAGGGATGAATTTCCTGTTCTCAATCCAGTTGTCTAAGTTGCTCTTGAATTGGGTTAGGGAGGAACTCTGCTTCACATAGATGGGGAGCCTGCTCCATAGATGGGGTAGTCTCTGGGATACATACCTGTCTCTCCAGCAGGTCCTATTTATATCACAAGCAAGGTTTAAGCTTTTAGAATGAGTAATTCTGATGTTCTTTGTTTTGTGGATATACAGGAGGTCCATCAGAGTGGGGTCTGATAAAGCCATGTATGACAGGCATAGATCTCCCCTCAGAACCCTGTAGGAGATAAAATAGAGAGGTAGGGCCTTGAGGCAGTCAGCATAGGACATTTTACTTACACCCTGTATTCTTTTAGTGAGGAACCTCTGTGAACATTCCAATTGTTGGATATGCCTGGTTAGGTTCATATCACAAGGGACATTGTACTCAATGATAGGTCTGATGAATGCCGAATACAGTGGAACAATGACTTCCTTGGATTCTGATGAATGCTGAATACAGTGGAACAATGACTTCCTTGGACTTAGATGCCATACCTTTGTTTATAAGTTATGCAACATAGAATGATTTCCTCACTCCTGTAGACATGTGATGGTCAAAGGCCAGATTCATATCTATGTGAGTCCTTAAGTCCCTGGCTACTGGTCAACTTTAAGGGGTGTGTTGTCAATATGATAGTTACCAGGGATGGATGACCTACCAAAGGATACTATTATGAATCTTTTGGCATTTAGTTTTAGTCCATGGCTCTGGCACCAATTGTTTGTCTGTGTCAATCCCTCCTGGAAAACATTTGTATCAGTGTGGGGTTCAATGACAGCACCTAATTTGCAATCATCTGCAAATTTAGTCAGCCAGAGACCACACTGACATTGGTCTTGACATCTGAGAAGTAAATGTCAAAAAGGAGTGGTCCAAGGACTGATCCCTGAAGGACTCCACTTGTGACCAGCCTCTTTGTAGAGGTGGACTCCCCAATTCTAACTTCCTGGGTCCTGTCTGTGAGTGAGCCAGTTGTCTATCCACTGGGTGACATACGAGTTTGTACCTAACCTCTTGAGTTTGTCAACAATGCCCAAGTTGGGTATTTTGTCAAATGCCTTGGCCAGGTTAAGGTAGGCAGTGTGTGAATGATTTTTCCCTCATCCATTGCTTTGGTTACTTTCTCAAAGTCCACCAGGTTGAGTAGGCATGATCTGCCCTTGACAAAATAAAACTGTGTTGGGTCCAGTGTCTGGAGGTTTACTATACCTCTGTTGATCATTTCCATGATAATTCTTTCCATGGCTTTACATATAAGGCTAGTGAGACTTATGGGTCTGTAGTTTCCAGGGTCTGTAGATGGCCCACCTTTGTGCAGTGTGATGGCTGTTGCCATTCTCCATTCATGACTCATGAATAGTAATCCCAGAGGTCCTGATAGGTCATGTTTCATGCTATTTAGAAGGCATCCTGCGATATTGTCTGGGCCCATTGACGCAGTTATCTTGGTCTTAGAGAGAACATTAAGGACTTGTTCCCTAGTGATAGTAGGGGGAGCTATATTTGATGGTATTTCCTGAGGGAAGGTTGAGGGGGAGAGATGAGTAAAGTTGGAGTTGAATTTATCAGCCAGGAGGTTTGCTATATCTTCTGATTCAGTATAGGTGTCTCCATTTACAATGAGCTCTGCACACAATTGTGTATTGCCTTTGAGACTGTGGACATAAGTAAAGAATGCTTTGTGGTTGTCTTTGGCCTGGGAGACTAAACCTACCTCAAATTTGGCTTTGGTAGACTTTATTTGTCCTCTGAGTTGTTTGTTTAGTTTGATGAGAGTGCTTTTATCCTGCCAGATGCTGCACCTCCTAATTTTTGCCATGATTTTCTTCCTTCTGTTATACAGCCTACTGATTTTGTGATTCCACCAGGGTGGCTTGTTTTTTTGAGTTAGTTTTTATATTTCTTCTTGGTGGGTACAGCTGCCTCTATGCAGCTATTAACATGCTTGTACAGGGTTTCTGAGAACAGTTCTGCATAGACAGCAGTGTTCTCAGGGTTTATGGGGGCTTGAAATTTTGCCAGGTTATCACATAATAGCAGGATGTTTGTCTTACAGTAGTTCCTGAATGGGGTCTATATTAGATGAACAAAAGTTCATCTTAGCGAACGCTCACGAGTGAAAATTGCAGAACTCAAAACCACAATTGTGAGATTGTGGTAGAGTGAAGATGGGAATATTTGCCCTTTCCGCACTGTAGTGCAATCTCGGAGTTGGAATACAAATTTAGCAGGGGGTGTGGGGGGCACAGCCCCCCACAATTGCAGTTTCGAGTTCCAGGATTTTCGCTAAGATGAACTTTTGTTCATCTAATATAGACCCCCTGAATGTTCCAGGTTTAGCTGGGGGTCCAGGTTTTATTTTTTTCAAAGGAGACCATTTTGTGGTCTGACCTTACCAGGGAAGACATTACAGTAGGGTGTGTGTGCAGCACTCTCCCATATTAGGGAGGACCAGATCCAGTATGGTTGCACCCCTGGTTGGTGTATTGACTATCTGGTCCAGGGAGTTTGTGTTTACACAATCCAGGAATCTCTGTGCCTGTACATTTGGTGGCATATAGTATTCCCAGTTAATAGTGGGATAATTAAAGTCACCCATGAATATTTATTATTGTTTATTTAAATTTGTTTACCAGTAACGTTCGACTGGGCCAGAAGCCCATTTTCAGCAGAGGCCCGGGGAGAAAAGCTCCACAGAAATACAAGCAATATACAATAATTAGATAGTACAACAGTATACATACAGTAAGATGCAGAATGAAGTTAAAATACATGGTATGTATTTCTTGGGTCATAGAAGTGGAACATATAGCTTGCAAGGAAGTGGTATTGGATTTTGCCTATAGTAATTTGAACATGGAGCAGCTCAAGTGCATTGTCCTGTTTGACAAGCCTTGAAGTATATTTATTTTTGATGTAAATAGAGACAACTCCACCTTTAGTCTGCCTGTGAGGTAGCTGGTCTAAACGTGTGAAAGGCATTATAACCTTGCACTGTTGGTGTGCTCTCCATGACTTTAAACTGTGTCTCAGTGACCGCACAGACGTCAGCATTCTCTACGGTGAAGAGGCTTCTAGGAAGTGGAGTTTTTTGTTTATTCTCCTAGATTGAGCAATAATGACTTTAGATTTTCTTGGTTTTGATTTGCTATGTCCGAAGTACTTTCGGTTTGGCAATGCCTAAAAAGGCACTATACGGGAAGACAATGTTTTAGCTAATATTCAAAAGCCTAGATGGGAGAGGTGTAGACCATCCCTGGCAAAGCAGCATGGTCTGTTGACCATCTCCTTCCATGCTGATAAATATTGCACTCCTTAAGAATGACACCAGAAACTAAGCCAATTATTAAAGCCAATCATCTTTTGTTTGTATTGTGGCATCATGTTTTTAGAAGGTAAAATGCTGCTCAATGCTAGGCACATACCAGCCTGAGACACCTATTCTAAGAGCTCCATGATGTCTTTCTTCATATAGTCTAGGGAGGTACTTCTAAGGTCATTTACTCCGACATGGACTATGACCGAATCATATTGGCATGTGTGGTCCAATGAGTGCGTAATGTGGCAGATCGTCGCCCCTGATAAGCAAATGACCGTGACTTTCTCCTTACTTAGCCTGGTGAAAGGGACATCAGTGTGTCTCACGATGCAGTCTTCAATGACTAGAATGTTGGATTGTGTGGTGGCTTGCCTTATGGGCTTAGAGGCAGAGGCTCCACGAGATGTAGCTCTATGTGTTGATGTGGGTGTTGTTTTGAAAGAGTGCATTTGGGGCTGCTGAGGGTGTTTGTTATGTTTACTTTATCTAGGAGTTCTTTGTGGTTTAGGAAGGTTACATTTAAATGCCTCAACATATGTGGGTTGATATGTCTGCTTTGAATTGTGTGCGATGGGTGCAGCATGTGTACTACAGACAACCTTACTGACATTAGAAGTACTTTTATGTGAGAGCTTTGCCTCCAGTGGCATTGTGCAAATACATCTCTTACACATAACATATCAGTTTGTTTGAGAATTAACTGGTTGTCAGTAAATATGAGGCCATTTCTACATTGCCTCAGGATGCCCATATCCACTCAGCTGGTAACGGAGACAGTGGGAAAGTTCATATCCATGGCAACAGACGTTTTTTTATTGATTAGACAGTTGGAGTGTGAATATCAGTCAATGTCAGGAATATCCTGTTTACAACTATGGGGACAGTGTTTGTCACTACAAACTAGTTGTCCTGTGTGCAACTAGGTGTTGGAGAAAATTCAGTCATGCTTTTACAGGAAAAATGTCACTCAAGGTGTCTGCATCTGTACAAAGCACTGTCAAACACTTGAGGGGAAACTAATAAGTATACCCTGCATCAGTCCCAAGATAAGAAGTAGGCCACAGACTGTTTGGTGAGCCACAGTCTTATCCTAGATGATGCAAGGGTCTGTAGGATTGTTTAAGCCTTTTCCTGGTAGATGCCTTGAATAGCAACCAGACCAATCAGGAACATTAAGCACAGACACTCTGTCTAACCAGAAACAGTCAGGAATCAATGCACTCTGTTCCTTCTCTCCCCAGGAACATAATATAAGCACAATGTCCAAGCTGTCACATATAAAATAGTTATTAGGCTTTCTGGTCATCAGCAGTCTCCAGGAAATAATGTCCCTGTACTCCTTCTCTCACCATGAGAAAACAGAAGTACTAATCCCAAGATGACTACTGACAGACAAAATGTGGACTCTCCAATAACTAGTGGTCTTATAATATATGTTTAGAGGTAAAATGAAAAAAATGGGATAATATCCTAAACAGTGCAGTGTACACTAAGCAGTTAAACATGAAAGAGGGTAACTTAAGTTTTAGCTGTCTAAGTGGAGAGCCACTAATTTTAAAAGAGCAAGATAGATTGAAAGGGGGTGGGCACTTTTGTATTCTTGTTCTATGGAATACAGTGGGATGGCCAATAAATTTAAATAGTTGAAGAGGAATGATTTCACAAAATGATAATGTTGTGCTTACTCACACCAGCCAGTGAAAGGGGAGAGGGAATGAGATATGTGATCAAATTAACATAAGGAGAAGGCAGCTAGAAAGACAGTTATGTTTAAGAACACAACAGCAGCAGGGTGGGAAAAAATTTTGCCTGACTCACAAGAGACACAGCTGTGGTCTCTTTCCAAGTTTTAACATGCGATTAAAAGCAGAATACAAATAAAAACAGTGTAAAGAAAACAAATCACAGTATACAAACAGAAAAAGGCAATAAAGTAATACAAAATACAAGAAAGCAAAAGCAAGCTAACCTTTCCCTCACAGCAAGCTGTGGCAGAGTCTGGGTGAGCTTGTAATCCCTGTTTTCTAGTGTTCCCCAACCCACATAGATAATGCAATCCCTAATGTCTAATGTTCCCCTCGACTCAAATAGTTAATGAAATCCATGATTTCTAGTGCTCCTCCAAACCCACATAGTTAAGGAAATCCAAGGTGTCTGTTGTTCCACCAACTCATATTGTTAATGCAATCTCTAGTGTCTAGTGTTCCCACCTGACCACTTAGTTAAAAACACATCTGGTGGCTAGCGTTCCCCCCAACCCTATGTTGCAGGCTTTGGTCTTCACACCCCCCCAACACTGACCACTAAACTTGACAGAACTTACCTCCACCACAACGGATGAACGTCCCTTTTGGCAGTGTTTCTCAGCACAAGTGGCCAGGAGTGGCCATGCTAATTTACACAGCTGAGCAATGCAAATTCCTTACCATGGGGAGTTCCAAGGAGAGAGCACATAGCAGACGCCTCTCCTCCACACTGCCTCATTACCATGTAGCATGGCCACAGAGACAGCCCACTTTGGTGTTGCATGTCTTCATGTTGCAGCACTGTGTTATTGCAGTCTCAGAATCAGACATGGTTCCCACGAAGTGTATACCTTGAGTATATTTCTTCGTAGCCTTACTGAAATTTGCCCATGGTTTTTCCTATGTTACATCTCTGTAACCTTTCTGAATTCAGCCCAATGTCTTTATTAAGTTCTTTCTTTCTTTGAGCTACCTTTTCTGAATGCTACAACAAATTTATACTTTGATGCCTCAGAAGGTCCACTTCCAAAACAGCAATAATCTACTAGCAAGCATTTGTTTTTGTATAGTACAATATACACTAATTTCCAAACTAATTTATAATCTGGAATACAAATAATTTTGCAATAACTATTGTCCTTGAACTTAAATGATTTTGTAAATTATACATAATGTTCTGGAATGACACTGATGCATGCTTATCTGGTGCTAATAAACCACACAACAGCCGATATATTTGTTGGCACCCATTACATTATGCAGTAATTTATTGCTATTTATATCACAGTAAAGTTCCAGCCTTTCAATATAAGGTGGACAGCTTTCCACAGTATCATCAAAAAACAGTCAGACTTAACTTTGGGAACCCCTCATGGTGGAACCTAGATTGGAAAGCTCATTTTCACCAATCAAAATTCAGAGTTTTCAACAAATCCCACAATCAGGGATATCCCTTTGTTTTCTGGCCAGTGCACTTCTTAAAATATCATAATGGATATAAAAGAATGGTGATCTCCTGAGTGTGCAAGTTGTTTTTTTTTTTAATTGCCATTCATATAGTTTAGACCTTGATCCTTGTATAGTTTGTGGAAGCAATTGTTTGACGGATTCTAAGTTTGGCAAATAATGCTTAATGAAGATTCCACATTTTGTGGTTTCGACAATCTGATATAGACACAATCAAATTACCAGGTAAAACCCACATAAAAAGAATGTGAGAGCCGAACATTTAAAATTGCCACAAGTACCAGAGGGAAAAGCCTCATTGGTGATGTAGAGAGATAGAGGCTTGATAACAGCCCCAGTGACTTGGGTTAAATTAGTGGCTGGGATGCTTGACAGTGAGGTAGGGAGGATGGGTATGTCTATCCTGGAGGAAGGGGAGTGTGATGGGGATCCTTTATTGAGCTCTGGCAGAAGCTGGAACTCAGATGGAATGCAAGGGCTTGGAGTGAAAGAGAGCTAAGCAGTCACGGCTAGCCTATGCGCCCAGGACAGAACACACACTCAAATCACTATTCATATTCCACCCAGTATGACAAGGTAGAGGTATCATATTGATGGGGCAAGGAATTAGGGGTAGAAAAAATCCTTGTCCCTTCAGAATGATGGCTTTCTCTTGGTAGCTTTACCCTTGCTTCTGGTATGAGTGAATCCGAAATAAACAAGCCAGTGCCCTCAACCTACAGAACAAATGGATCTTTTGAAAGGGTTAGGAGATAGGCTTGATAGTCAGAAAGGTACTGGACAAAAACAATAAAGGATGGAAAAGTTATTGACCCAGTCTTTGAAGATGATGGTGATCAATAGTGTTTTGCATGGAGACAGGCAGGAGGTCATCCTAGCAGCTCCAGGGGTAAGTGAGAGCAGTGCTACATGGACAATTATTCAAAGGCCAGATCCAGGCCCAGACATTCTCAATATAAATATCTTGTTCCACAGTCTATTCTTGACCATTCAGGTGTTTAGTTTCATTCCTAACCAGTCCTGTGCTTTGTTTGTGGATTTGAGGATTGGAGAGGTATGCCCTCAGCTACCAACCTAGGGGATATCCCATGGTTCTTACATTGCTCAGTCTTCAGAAGATCAGCTGGTGCCTAGTGTTGGCTAGCCTGGTTACAGATATTAGTCTTTTGAGTAATCTGATCTTGGACTGTGATACTCAAGTTCAGGAGCCACCCCTTCAGGGTTTGGGTCTAAGGGTCAAATGACTCAAGTGGTACAAGTGAAGGAGAACCCATCTGGTCTTTATATGCCAGGAATCATGTCTTTGAGCTTGGATATAAAAAGTACAGTTTTGTACCTACCATAAATGTAGATGTTCGAAGATCCACATTGCTGCAGTCCTTACTTATGGGTAGTCCGCTGTCCTCGGTCGGCCCGAATACCAAAGTATTAGGCTGACGTCGGTCATGGGCGCCTAGATCTGACATCAGAGCGTCAGGGTATAAAGGCACATGACCGACGTCATTTCCTCAGTCTTTTCTTGCCCCAGATGTCAGAAGGCCAAACCAGAAAGGCCACAGCCAAAAACAGAATACCTCCCAAAAACATGCCCAACAACAACCATCACCTAAAGCATAGCACCAAGTCTAACTACAGTGGGGAAGGAGGGAGGGTAAATTGGACTGCAGCAATGTGGATCTTCGAACATCTACATTTATGGTAGGTACAAAACTGTACTATGTTCTTCATCTCACATTGCTGCAGTCCTTACTTATGGGTAGAATCCCAAAGCAACGGAAAAGGGAGGATGGTAAAAATCATAAAGCATTAGGGGCCGCTAAAATGCCCTGTAAAATTGCAGTGGCAAATCCAGCCCTAGACTTAGAATAAAGAGGAAGGTGGTAATGCTTAGAAAAGGTATGCACTGAACTCCAAGTAGCTGCCTCCAAAATGTCTTTTGTAGCTACCCCCCTTAGAAAGGCCGTAGAAGTAGCAGTAGCCCTAGTGGAATGAGGCCTGATTCCAGCAGGAATCTCCTTACCATGATGGGAATAACAGAAAGAAATACAAAACCCAATCCATTTAGAAATAGTTTGTTTTGAAACAGGTTTACCCTGTGAACCCAAAGCAAAAGAAACAAACAATTGCTGAGACTGTCTGAACTCCTTAGTTCTGCTCAAATAATAACGCAACTGCCTGTGAATATCCAAAGTATGCAAAATTTTCTCCCCTTTATTTTGGGGTTTGCATAAAAAGTAGGCAAATGAATAGTTTGATTTAAGGCCACACTAGAAACCACCTTAGGCATAAAGGAAGGATTAGTACGCAAAGATACCCTATCCTTATGAAAAATCAGGAAAGGCTCCACTGCCATGAGGGCCTGTAATTCAGAAACCCTTCTTGCAGAGGTAATGGCCAACAAAAAGCAGTTTTCCATGACAAATACTTTAACTCGGCAGTAGCTGCAGGCTCAAAAGGTTGTAGAGTAAGTTTTTCCAACACAAAATTGAGATCCCAAGCAGGAGTAGGAGCTCTCGTGGGGTCTTATATTCTTTGCCCCTCTAAGAAATTGCTTAAACCAAGGATGAGAGAATAAAGGAGGGTCACAATCATAGTGAGCAGAAATGGCTGCAGCATGGACCTTTATTGAGGAGAAAGACAAACCCTTGTCCAATAACTCAGTAAGATATTGAAGAGCAACACTTAAATCAGGTTTGGAGACATCAAAGTCCTTTCCTTTGCTCCAAATAAAAATCTCCTCCATTTATCAGCGTAAACTTTCCTGGTACTAGGCCTCCTGGCCTCCAAAATAACATTCAAAACTTGTTGTGGAAGCTGAGACCCTCCAGAGTCTAAAACAGAATATGCCAGGCTGTTAGATGTAGAGACTGAATCTTGACATTGAGGAAGTGACTGTCCTTTTGTGACAAAAGGTGCGGAATCAAAGGCAGAGGCCATGGAGGTTCTCGTACTAAGCTCCTCAGTAGTGGGTACCAGTGTTGTCGAGGCCAATCCGGTGCTATCAAAATCATGGTTGGCTTGTCTTGTCTGGCCTTCAAGAGTACCTTGGGAAGAAGAGGCAGAGGTGGAAAGGCATATACATGCAGATTGTTCCAACTGAATGATAGAGCGTCCACCTTCCAAGCTGTGTGATGAACCATTTTTGTGCAAAACTTTGGCAACTGGTAATTTAGTGGAGAAACAAACAGATCTATGTCTGGAGTTCCCCATAACACTGTCAACTGTTGAAATACATGAGGATCCAATTTCCACTCGTCAGGATCCACTATTTGTCTGCTCAATACATCTGCTAAGGAGTTCTGTGCTCCTGGTAGAAACCTTGCCTGAAGATTGAGGTGTAGATTGAGAGCAGTTTCCCACAGAATCATCGCTTGCCTGCAAAGAGGGTAAGAATGGGTTCGCCCCTGCTTGTTGATGTACCACATGACAGTAGTGTTGTCTGTTTGAATCAACACCTGCCCTGGGTGAAGTAAATCTTTGAAAGCCATCAATGCAAACTGGACTGCTAACATTTCCTTCAAGTTGATATGCAAATGTTGGAGTTTGACAGGCCACGTGTTTTGCACCCATTTTCCATTGAGGTGTGCTCCCCAAGCCTTGTCCGAGGCATCTGTCGTTAGAATCTGACTCGCCTCTGGCCGGGTCACAGAGAGTCCCTTGTTTAGGTGACATTCCTGAGCCCACCACAAAAACTCCTTCCGAATGCAAGGTATTATCTGAATGACAGTGTCTAGATCTTGGCAGTGCTGTGTCCATACATTTTGAGATACCATTGAAGCTTCCTCATATGCAATTTGGCATTGGGAAGCACCAGAATACAAGATGCCATGAACCCCAAGGCTTGAAGGACTGTCCTTGCAGTCAGCCTGGACCGTAGAGACATTTGATGGAAATAAAGAGAAAGGCTTCTTTGTTTGTCCGGGGTCAAAAAGGCCATCTGGGAAGCTGTATTCAGTCTCACACCCAGAAAGCACATGTCCTGAGAGGGTACTAGACTGGACTTTGTTTCGTTCACAGAATACCCTAGGCATCTTAACACTGCCATCACATACTGTAGATGATGAAGAAGTTCGTCCTTTTCTTGTGCAATAATCAGGCAATCGTCCAAATAAGGATAAATCTGTATTCCTCTTAGCCTGAAAAATGTTATCACTGGAGCCAGAACCTTTGTGAACACTCTGGGCACAGTAGATAAGCCAAAGGGCAATGCAGAGAACTGATAATGTAAATTTCCGGCCCGAAAACGCAGGTACCTCCTGCAACTGGGCCTGATAGGAACATGAAGGTAAGCCTCTTTGAGATCCAGAGTAACCACCCAGTGATCTTTTCCCAACAGAGGTAAAAGTTGTTGTAAAGTCAGCATCTTGAACTTTGGAATATCCAGGTAAGTGTTGAGGATAGATAAATCCAAAATTGGTCTCCACGTGTTCCCTTTCTTTGGAACTAGAAACAGGCAGGAATAAAATCCTAGGCCCACTTCTGACAGAGGAACTGACTGTATAGCTCCTATTTGAAGAAGTAAAGAAATTTGTCTGCGAGCCTCTATCCTTTGCCGAGGAGGGACGTCTGGCATGCCTTTGAAAGGAGGCATGGTATGGAAATAGAACTTGTAACCTCGGTTTATAATGTCCAATACCCATTTGTCCTGGGTGACTAAATGCCAATTTTGCTTGAAAAGAGCCAACTTTCCTCCCAAAGGAGCTGCCAGGCAAGAAGAATCTGGCAGCTGAAAATGTAGGTCATTGGGCCTGTTTACGAAAGGACTGGCCCCTGCCCTCACCAGCAGATTGAGCAGGCAAACTCCATTGTCTCAGCCTGAAAGTACTCTGAGCTCTGCCCCTACCACGCCTAGATCTACCCCTAGACTGAGAATCAGAAGAAGGGTACGCCCACCCCTTAGTAGGCCAATTTCTACTAAACTTTGGAGGTTGTACCTGCAAAAAATCTTTAACAGTCTGCATAGACTTAGCCTTGTCTTCCATTTTCTTTAAGACTGACTCCACAGGAGGACCAAACAAAACTTCAGACTGTAAAGGGCATCCAGAATTCTAGACTTAACATGCTCAGACAAATTCTGATCCTTAAGCCAGGCGTGCCTACGAATAACTGAACCAGTGGCAGCCACCCTAGAAGAAGCCTGTAAAGCATCAAAACCACATTGCAAAGAGTGCTTACCCACCTGTTCAGAAACATGCACCAAATCCTGCAATTCTTTACACTCTATGCCCTCTGCCAAAGCATCCACTTTAGACCTTAGCTGAGAAAGGAGGAAATTCTGATACTTCAACATATGAAACTGGCAGTTCAAAGCTCTCATTGCTAAAGTAGAAGAGGTATACACCTTCTTACCCCATCTATCCAAAGCTCTAGCTTCCTTATCCAGAGGAACCGGATTCTTAACAACAGAGGCTCTAACACCCTTAGACCCCTGACTAATAGTTTCTGGGTCCGCCCTAGGACTCTTATACAGATATTTATGAGCCTCAGGCACCCTGTAATACCTGTCCGGTTTAACTGGGGCAGGAGGCACAGAGTCTGGATTAAGGGAAGCTTCCGAAAAAACATCTGAAACAACATCCAAAACCGGAGGTATAGCTAAAGGTCTATGCTGTGGTAAAAACAAGAACTCCTTAAGTCTCTTCCGTGAATCAGAGTAATCCTGTCCCTCCCACTGAAAATGCTCCCTCATGGAATGCAGAGTTTCAGAAAATGAAAAATCCTCTGGAGGAGAAGCAGAAGGAGAGGAATCGTCTGCATCAGAATCAGAATAAGGAGGGAAATCTTGAATGTCTTCAGCAGAAGACTCTGAATCATCTGAGGCCTGCTCCAAACTTTCCAACTCTGGCTCCATCCTGGGCCTTTTATCAGGAGGGGGCATAGAACCTCTAATTAAAGTAATCAAATCCTCTGCCATTTTAAGCATGTGCTTTTTAGGCACAGACCCTAAAGAACCAGAACTGACACCAGAGGAAGGCAAGACAGACCTGCCCTTAGAAGGAGCCTTAGAAACAGTAGCAGAAGGCCTAACCACCTTAGGCATAGAAGGGAGAATAGTAACCTGCGAGGCCCCTTCAGCCTGACCAGCCTCCTGAGAGGCCACATCCTGTAAAATCAAAGTTTCCCCCTGGGACTCAACAGAAACTTCAGCCGGATCCACCTGTTCAGCTGTAGCTTCTAAAGGTCCGGCGTCTGAAACAGACGAATCATCCTGCCTAGGCTTTAAAGATTTGTCTTTGCGCTTCTTAGTAGAAGCAGGCGTCGGAACATCCGACGGCATATTATAATTACACCTCTTGCCAAAGACTAACCTAGCGCAATCTAACCTCCGTTTAATAGTGCGCTTATTAAACCTAGCACAAAACCGACACCCGACTACGTCGTGTTCCGGTCCCAAACAAGGAATACAAAGCGAGTGGTAATCCCTATGCGGTATCTGTTTCCCACAAGAAATACAATTATTCACTTTTTCTGACATCCGGTAAGTAACTGAGGCAAGAAAAACAAAATATTCCCCAACGGGTACTTAGCCCAACTTGGTATCGGTCTGAAACTCCGAAAATGAAAAATTTCAGAACGCCGAACGGCACTTGCAACGCTGCTTCTGCATCGGACCATGCGGCAAAAAAGACTGAGGAAATGACGTCGGTCATGCGCCTTTATACCCTGATGCTCTGATGTCAGATCTCGGCGCCCATGACCGACGTCAGCCTAACACTTTGGTATTCGGGCCGACCGAGGACAGCGGACTACCCATAAGTAAGGACTGCAGCAATGTGAGATGAAGAACATCAAATATTTGATGCCAGGTGAGAATCTAAATCACAGGTGGAGGAGTGAACCATTAGGGTGTTTAGTCTGACACCATCACCAGGCTTTTTCCCACCCTGCATTGCCCATAGTTTGGCTAATGTGCATGATCCAGTGCTGATCCGGCTTCTCCTGATACTCAGTGCCAATCTATCATGTGCTCACACCAAGTAAGCTCACTCCCACAGATAATGGTGGTCATGATATTTGCTCACCCTCCAGGTCTTACAAAAATTTAGAGAACCCCCAAGATCAATGTCTCACAGATGGAAAAGGAGAATGAATGTACTCCATCATCTATATCACCTCTAGGTGACTATCCTTTGGCTATAACCTTAGTCTTATGAAACTCAGACTGGGCTGGCCTAGAGACCTCATCTCTTTTCCTGAAGTTCCTGGTGGAGTATTTTGAAGAGAAAAGGAGCCATGTGTTCCCCTCACCTGGAATGTGACACTTTAGATGTCATCAAGACAGCCCTGAGGCATTCTGGCATTGCTCTGTCAGTCCCTAAAAACTAATTTCCTTTACAGGCAGCTTCCTGAGTGGATAGAAGAATGGACAGTGGTAGAGTATAATAGTGGCATTTTCAGGTGACCATCTGTTGTCCGCAGCTTCAGGGGGCCCAGGGACACCTCTTAGCAAGCTTACTGTATGCAATTGTTAACCTCAAAGAGAGTAAATGTTCTACATTTATAACATGCTGCTGTGCTATGCAAGCTGCTTCTTCTACATGCTTGTTATCACTCTCTCAAAGGTTAGTCGACTGTGATGATGTTTATGTGGGTGGAACTGAGCATCCTTAATTTAAGGATCATGTGCTTCACACTCCACTGAACAATACCAAGTTAATTGTCAGTGGCAATTTGATGAATATGTCCTGCTTCAATTTCTGAGGTGCTATACAATCTCTTTTTTAAGCAGTGCTCCCACAGTTTTACCCAAATCTAAAGTGGCACTTTCCTAGTCCTCTAGACTGTTCTATAGACGCTTTTCAGTAAACAGAGATAATAAGATTCTCCTTTGTCTTTTAAAATAGACATATCAGGTTCAGATACTTTAATGAGCAAAAGCATTGGTGCTGCTGGATGTTGCAGTAAATACTTCAATGTCATTATCTAGCAGGGTCTACAACACCAAAAAACAAATTAGTTGAACCAGATTGATATTAATGGGACAAAATAAGGGTGCACAAAATGTTGCCATTTACCAACCTTAGGCACACTAATTTAACAAGGAATTCTGTAAACTGATTATAAAAACAAAAATTAAATAGTTCTATCAGCATGATCACAAGCTCGGAAAGGCACACAGCTCAGAGATGAAAATGTATGGTGTAATAGGTCCCTATGGAAATATATGCAATGAATAAACAACACCCAACGTAAAAAAAAAAAAAAAAAAAAAAAGTCCCCTGAGGTAACTAAGAGTAATGCAGATAATACTAATGGAAGCACAGTGGATTAAGGCTGTGAATGAGATGTTAAAGAGTTGCTTCCTTGACCTTCAGCAACTCACTTAACCAGAGAGTGTTTAGAGAAATTGGGTTAGGCACCTCAATGGCCTATCGGACCACAGAGTCTTACATGGCTCATTCACTAAGTTAAGGAGAAAACAATTAAAAGGCTGGTTCAATGATCTGGCACTCATCTAAGGACTAAACCAGATCCCATGGTGCATTCTTCCTGTTATACACCCCTCGACCTGAGAAGCAAAAAAAAAGTCCTGCAAGACTTAAAAATGTTTCTTTCTGCTGTTTTTAACTGTAGTAAACACCACTTGCTACAACTTAACACCACACATGAAGCATTGAAGGGATTCAGTCCTGTCTCCTATCTGCAAAAACAGTATAAGCAATTTTCTGGAAATATCAGGCATGGAAAAGCTGTGGAAATAAATGCCAGTACTGCTCTCCTAATCGAACCTCCTAACACCCTGTGCCCAGAGTAGCTGGCTGTTCTCCCCACACTAGCTACACTTCTGCTGAACCACATACCTAGTAACTACCAGTGAATTAATGGATTTTGACTTTTGATGCGAGATAAAATTCATAGATTCATACATTAATAATAGGCTGTTGATCTGAAGGACCATTACTTTCCTAGCAACAATATCCCAAATCATGGGTATTCATTGCCATAACTGACTTATACCTAGTTTCAACCCCTTTCCGTGATGGCTATCACATAAAAGAGGGATTCTCAGGGATATATATTTATCTCACCAGATGGTCCAATTTATGTGAGCAGGTGTTTAGAGTGTTATTAACTTTATTGATGTGCAGGAGGTCAAACAGGACCAGATCCTTTGAAGCTCTGAAGACTAGACAAAGGTCACTGCTCAAGAGTCTGTAGGAAGTAGAAAAGAAATATAGCATGATTTAAGGGGGTCTGGGTAGCTCAAGGAAGACATATCCTAGATTATTTTGGTGAGCAAATATTGCTGTGTCTCAAGCTGGGTGATATGCTCAGACAAGTACATACCAAAGGAGACAATATATTCTATTATGGGTCTGATGAGGGAGGAGTGGAGAGAGAGGTGATAACTTCCTTAGGTCTGGAAGAAATATACCTGATGATTAGTTAGGTCTGGAAGAAATATACCGGATGATTAGTTAGGTCTGGAAGAACTATACCTGATGATTAGTCTAACTAGATAAAAGGATTCCTATGAACAGTGGATACATGGAGATCAAATGATAGTTCGCTGTCAAAGAAAATGCTTAGGTCCCTAATGACTGAGTCATCTTTCAAAGGGGTATCACCAATGTGGTAAGTGTACAGGTGCCCAGTTTTTCCACAGGACACAGTGCTGCATTTCTTGGCATTTAGGTTTAGGCTGTGGTCCAGGAACCACTTATTGGAGCATGTTAACCCCTCCTGAAGAATCTGGAGTTGATTATAGCTCCACGTTTGCAGTCATCTGCAAATTCGGTTAGCCACAGGACCTTAATGTCAGCCTTGACATTACAGAAGTAGATGCCAAAGAGAAGTGGCTTTATTCCTAAGGGTCACCACTGGTAATTACTCCTTTCAAAGACAGAAACTAATAGATTGGTTTCTGTTTTGCTAGCCAGTTTGCTATGCAGTGGGTAACATAGGGAGTTACAATTAGTTTGATTTGCTTATAAATAATGCCAGAACGTGAGATGGTATCAAAGACCCTGGCTGGGTCCAACTAAGCAGTGTTAACTGATTTTCCTGATGTCTAATGCATCAATGATTTGTTCAAAAAAGCTCACCAGTCAGAAATCAGGATATGCCTTTAACAGACCCAAACTGACTTGGATTCAGGGCTTGCAGACTGCCCATGTCCTTGTTAAAATAAGTTCCATAATGATACATTCCATTGTTTTGCACATAAGCCTATGAAGCTTATAGGTCTATAATTTCCTGGATCAGTAGTAGAGCTCCATTGTGGAGCAGGATGAGTACCACAGTTCTCCGTTCCCCTGGCATAAATCCAGTGGATCTACTGAGGCTGAAAAGGCTTAGTAGTGAGTCCACACACAGTGTGCTGTGCTGACAAGAAGGCAGCCTGCAATATTATCAGGACCTATAGGGTTACTGTTTTTTTTTTTTTGCTTTGGACAGGACATTGAAGGCTTGCTCAAAGGTGATCATGGTGTGGTGTTTGGTGTACTAATGAGCTGTGGAAAGATAGGGAGATAGAGGAGTAATGTTAGAACTGAATTTGTCCACTAATATGTTGGCTATATCCTCAGGGGGGTCAGTAAGTATTGTGGTTGAGTATTAACACTGAGAGTTGCCAGCACTACCTCTAAGGTTTCTGACATAGTTGAAGAAGGCTGTGTGATTGGCTTTAGCAGAGGTGGCAATTATCAATTCATACTTACTTTTGGGAGATTTGATTTTGTTTCTGAGTACTTTGTTCATCTGTTTCAGTTCATTTCTATATTACAGGGAATTACTTTTGCTTTTATGGGTTATGAGTTTCTTCTTCTTACTGTATAGTTTGTTTATACTAGGGTTCCACTGTAGAGGTTTATTCCTGAATTTCTCATTGTATTTATATCTTATGGCAACATATGCCTTGATGCAGTCCTTGTGCTGGACATACAAATCATTCACAAATGTGGCAGTGAACAAGCTTAAGGTGAGGAGTATACTTAAATTTCATCAGGTCATCAGTTAGCTAAATTAGGTTTGCCTTAGAGTAGTCTGTACAAACAGAAGGGTTGTATGGTAAGTCAGGTTTTATCTTCATAATGAGTGTAACTGATTGGTGGTCAAACTTGGCCTGTGGAATGGTAACTGTAGGTATTGAGAAAGGATAGCTAAATTGATGCGAACCAGGACCAATATTTTTGAACCTCTGGATGGGACATAAACCAGTTGATCTAGGGAGCAGGCAATGATGTAGTCCAAGAATACTTTTTCATAGTTACTTAAGGTGGTGTAGCTTTCTCAGTTAAAGGAGGTATAGTTGAAGTCTCCCAAGAGAAATGTGTTAGGCTTGATAGGGACGGATGTCAGTTTAGATGTGTCTTACAGGCTACAGGTGACATGGAGGGAGTATGGTAGTTGGTTATGACATGGTATGGAGTTCTACTTACCATGACAAGGATATGGAGGAGTTTAAGGTCATTAACTGGGCTACAAGTCTGGAGATAAGATACCTTCTTAGGAATACAAACAAGATCCCTGCAGTAATACTGTCATATTCCATGTTGGGTCTGAAAGAGTAATAGGCACTGAAACCCTACACTGTGGTTGTGCTATTACGGTTGTGAAACTTTGTTTCATTAAACAGACAAGCATCAGTATTTTCAAGAATTAGGAATACTTCTAAGGAGTGTTTAGACTTGTAGCATTGAGCAGTGCTACCTTTATATAGTTCCTCTACCTGCAAGGATAAAGAAGAAGAATGACTACATTTGGTATAAAAATAAAACTTGATTTATCCTGAATTATGATATAGTGCTGTCTTCGGGCATGAGAAATGACAATGGCTAAAAAGAGCTGTAATTGTTGTTCTTATTTTAATTAATTTATTTATTTGCTTTTTAATGACTATAACAATTTCAGCAGGTACATACCTTTTATAGTAACAGGGCAGAGTGCGCTAGATTAATACCAAAATTGTTAATGTCAAGAGAACTTAATTAATTCTGTAATTAGTAATATAATTTAGGCAGTCATTCACCTCATTTGCCACATAAGAGTAAAAGTGAAGTACCTTCACCCATTTTCTAGAGTCTAGACTAATGTTAAATAACATTTAGGAAGAAAAAAATGCCTTGCTGATGTAAGAGTGCATTCAGAAACATATAACACACTGCTCAATTCTTGTTTCAAGCAAGATTGCCCAGTATGTTAGAATGATTCAACGACCACTGTAGCACTACATCTGTAAGAAGGCTCCAACAAATAATGGTACAGAGGTCATGCTGAATATCATCACGTGCAAAGGTGGCAATCCAGGGGGTACAGCTAATGTAAATTAGCCATGTGCTCTACCTCAGAAGTGTAGACCATGCTCAGAAAAGCATGGTAGAATAATTCAATGATGTGCTCTAAACATACCTCTCAACCTCTTAAGCAAGAAATCTGGACAAAGCAGTAAGAAAAAGTGGGACAAAGGCCCAAAATAGGGACAATTTTTAAATATCGCTCTTACAAACTTAGAAAGTTGATAGAATAATAGATTTTGCATTAGCATGAATTTTCTGAAGGGTATGAAGTCTGAAACTTGAGAGTTTGTCATTATTTTCTAACTTCAGTCTTTAATGATTTGCCACTAATTTGCTAGAAGACCACATTTGGAAAAATGGACCAAAAATAAAAGGCAAAACTCTGGACATTCTATGAAAATCTGTACAGTTGAGAGGTATGGCTCTACAACACTTTTTCTGGAGTGAAACAATAGCAATGTATGCCATATTTTTATGATCTGTACTCACTGATATCTGTGGTAGGAGTGGGGATCTAAGTGTCGCAGCAGATAAGTATTGCAAGGCTGTGAGTGTTTGTGTGTGCAGCAGCATGTGTGTGTGTGTGTGTGTGTGTGTATGTCTGTGTGTGTGAATGTTTATGTGAGACTGTCTGGATATCTGTGTGAATGTGCATGTATTTTGGAATTTGTGTGTATGTGCATGTGTCTGTAGGTGCTTGTGTAACAACATTGCATGGGTAAGCAGAGGAATCCTTAATGCAGCTGGAACTACTGTATTAAGTATTCCATTCAGAAATATGTAAAGGAGTCACTAATGAGCTTTTGTTCAGTGGGACTCTTGAGACTTTCATGTCTCTGAATTACTTTTCATTGCCATGGAACTACTGGAGCTCATGCGCTCATAGTACTGTGGAGATAATTTCTTTGTATAACCCCCAAACATTTTGTGGTGATTGTATACTGAACTATGTCAAAATATAGTTTAACAATTTCTGCAACTATACCTAACTTTTTCCAAAGTTGTGTGACCTTTGAACATGTTATATTAAGAGAATGCAAGAGAGAAAGTGGGTGTGAGGGGTTTGCAACCCATTTTAGCAAGACCTGTGATACAATTTTGTCTGGGCATGCATAATTCAACTGTCTATTTCAACTAGGGTTGCCACCTTTCATCGTGGCTAAAATCAGAGTAAAGCCACACCCCTCGCATCACCACTAACACCGCCCATCCCACCCCCTCTCCTGCCCACATTCCACCCATTTTGTGACATCACGATGACATCACCCAGAGGGAATGCCCTCTTTTTCCATTCCTGATGTGTGCTTTTGGCTAATTTACTCTGCTGTTCTATAAAAAAAAGCATAGTAAATCAGCCGATTTACAAACTCTGATAGTCTGTTTCCTTTTTGAAACAGGATACCGGAGTTTGTACAGTGTTTTCTGGACTACCGGAGAATCAGTTTGATTTCCGGATAGTCCGGAAAAAAACGGAGGGGTGGCAACATTAACTTCAACTTTAGAATTTGAGTTATATCACTTCCAAGATGGCTGCTTACTGAGTAACAGCTTAATTTCAACTCTCCCAGTGTGAAGACAGAAACTCAGAAAAAAGAGCAGTAAATGTGCCTTTTTGGGTAAATTTCAGTTACTGGCTAGTAAGCACACCACCTAGATGCCATCAAAGAAGAAATTTAGAGAACCTGAAAGAAAATCAATCACAAACGGTGAGGAGAAAACACTGGCTGGAAAGAATCCTGCAGCTGTAAAGCAAAAAGCTGTTCAGGTTCCAGCTTGGTGCAAAACATGACTCCCAGTAATATAGAGGAAAAAATATAAGTCAAATGTGCTCAGAGCTGATTAAAATAATAAAAAAAAAAAACACTGAAGGAGTATATCAACTCAAATAACAAAAGGCTGGAAAAAATGGAAGAAGCTTTAAACAGATATTCAGATGAGCTGATAAAACTGCAAAAATCAGAGACTGAAATGAAAAAAAGGCTACCTGAGGAACAGACTGCTCAAGAACAGATGTTTAAAAAATGGTAGCATTAGAGGACAGAGCACATAGGGAAAACCTGAGATTTTCTGTTGTACCAGAGAAACTGGAAGGAATAGACTGTTTTAATTTTATGAAAGCACTAATAAGCAATTCAACAGCAGGAGTTGTTAACTGAAAGGGAACATTGTGTGCATCCTCCAAACATGGCTATGAGAAGGCAGCCAAGACCTTTAATAGTAAAGTTGCAATCCCACCAGCAGAAAGAGTTGATTCTGACAAAACTGTGGCAGAAGGGCAAAGTACTAAAAGTTGGAGAAAGTAGAGTGTTTGTAGAAAATGATTACTCACTGTACACCAGGCAGAAGAGTACATTTATCCCAGCAGCCAGGGAGTGTTGAGAAGCATGTGTAAGATTCAAGCTGCTGTATCCAACTACCTTCATAATATTTTTTCTGGAGGGTCAAAGTCATTTTTTGATGCAGAACACACGAAGGAGGAAATACAAATGTTTGTCCAACAAAAGGTGAGCTATCAAACAGAAGGGGATTCAGCCTCATATCCTTCTAATAATAAAACTCAGACAGAATATGCCAGTGAAACCTTTTTACAATGTTCCAAAGGAAAATGCTTGAGAGATAGAAAAAAGCAGAGGAGCTGACTAGAAGAATCAGGAGTATGTTGTAAATGAACTCACTCAAAAAAGTGAAAAAACACAAACCAATAACAGAACACCTCCACAGGCAAATACCAGCGTTGCTCGGCTTTCCCCTGTAATGTCGCTAATAAGGAAAATTAATCCACACTGGAACAAGCGAAAAACGGATGCAGCCTTCAATAAGAACTCAGTAGGTGCTGTAAATCCTTTATTTGGACAAGACGACAAGCTCAAAACAAGCGCTTTCGCCTGGTAATACCAGGCTTTATCAAGTTAATTTAAACAAATAGTGTCAAATCTTTTATACTATAGAAAATTGATCATGTGATCTAATTAACTCAATTAATTAATTATAAAATTACTAGATGAAATGATAACCTTAAATAAACATGATACTAATTTGTTTAAAAGTTTAAAAATATACTGTTCAACCTAGACGTAAAATCCATCATTAAAAATGCCACCTATTATAAAAATGTATATTAAATTGTATGTTTAAAACAGTTACAAACATTGCTAAAAATTGAAAAAATGTGTTTATTAAAAAACAAAATATAATGACCCCTTACAGTGCAATGACAGCTGCTAAATAAATCTGCTTTCCAAGAGCAAAAAAAAACCTGTCTTCAAAGTTGTAGGGGGTAACAAAAACAAGGATTAGTAAGTAGGCAGTAACAAGGATTCAGGTTTGGTCGAAAATACCATTCATATGTACTGGCCCATTTTAGCTTTACACAATGATACTTACCAATTTCTACCAGGTAAGGTGGGCTTCACCAGGAAAAGAGACACTAATTTAAAGGGTTTGTTTGAGTACAAAAAGAACAATTAGAGCTCCAGAACTGCAGGTTATGTCCCCACAAAGAATGGAACATTTAAATGTGGGGCTTGTAACCAATGCCCCTACATCATGGGAGTAGAATGCTATTATTTACCCTCTAGGAGGTTAAATTTGAATTCCTATGGTCGGTACACATGTTCAACCAAGGGAGTGGTGTATTTAGGCATTTGTGTGATATGTGGTAGTTTCTATATAGGAAAGACCGAGAGGATGCTCAAAAGGAGGATTTATGAGCATCTCTATGACATAGAGAAGAAAAGAGACACCAACGTCTTTTATAAGCATTCCCTGAGTTGCACCAACATGCAACTAAAGTTTTTCGTACTCGAACAAGTTCCCCATGACCCTAGAGGAGGAGATTGGGAAACCCGACTGGAGAATAGAGAACTTATTTGGCAATTGAAGTTAAATGTAACCAAGCCTCCAGGTTTAAACGACACCATTAGTCTCATTAGTGTTTAAAAAACCAACAGAGACAAGTTATAATACTATCATTAAGGATAGATACATAAGTTACATTATTACACACTACCCCCATTGCTCAATGAATTCTTTGATGTATTTAACTATTACTTTCCATAAGGTTTACAGCCTAGGTTAGTTTTTTGTTACCCCCTACAACTTTGAAGACAGTTTTTTTTTGCTCTTGGAAAGCAGATTTATTTAGCAGCTGTCATTGCACTGTAAGGGGTCATTATATTTTATTTTTTAATAAACACATTTTTTTCAATTTTTAACAATGTTTGTAACTGTTTTAAACATACAATTTAATATACATTTTTATAATAGGTGGCATTTTTAATGATGGATTTTACGTCTAGGTTGAACAGTATATTTTTAAACTTTTAAACAAATTAGTATCATGTTTATTTAAGGTTATCATTTCATCTAGTAATTTTATAATTAATTAATTGAGTTAATTAGATCACATGATCAATTTTCTATAGTATAAAAGATTTGACACTATTTGTTTAAATTAACTTGATAAAGCCTGGTATTACCAGGCGAAAGCGCTTGTTTTGAGCTTGTCGTCTTGTCCAAATAAAGGATTTACAGCACCTACTGAGTTCTTATTGAAGGCTGCATCCGTTTTTCGCTTGTTCCAGTGTGGATTAATTTTCCTTATTAGCGACATTACAGGGGAAAGCCGAGCAACGCTGGTATTTGCCTGTGGAGGTGTTCTGTTATATGTTGTAAATGAACCCGAGACTGGAGTTGGGAGATGGAGATCAACAGGAATAAAACCAGCAACTTAGAAATTAATGAATAATTGTGGGATTACAAAGCATCAATTACATTTGTGAAATGTGGTGCAACAAGAAAACCTCAACATTTTGGACTTTTTTGACTCTGTTAAACTTCTACATGACTCCAAAGCATATGCCCTACTTCATGCCATTAATGCTTGGAAGAACATTAAGGACAAGGGAAAGGAAGGAAAGAGGTAACTGTTAAGTAAAACAGTTTTTGTTCTTAGTATTTTTATAAAACATAACATATATTGCATGTTATAAAGTAAATTTTTTCAGTTAATTTTGTGTGCAATGGGGATACTAAAGTAAACAGATGACATTCAGGACTGGCCTTTGGTCAATTGCTGCCCTAGTCAAAGGGTCTCCACAGCACCCCCCAACACCACCCTGTGCCCCCATCCTGGTCTACCAATACCATCCAGATTACTGGAAAAGCGCCCCTGCTCGAGGGGCGCCCTAGGCAGCCACCTAGTTGGCCTATGTCTAAGGCCGGCTATGATGCCATTTTCCCTTATTTATTTATTTATTTATTTATTTATTTATTTATTTTATCTTGTTCAGTTTTAAGAAATGAGGCACTGCAATGTGAAAAGAGAAGAAAGCCTGGACAAAACAGCATGATATAAGTAAAATTGAGATGATCTGTCTAACTTTTGCATGGGGGAATGACTAGATTAAAGCACTTGGCTTGATCTAATGAGAAGTTTTACAGGGAAACAAGAAATAAAAACATTAAATTTAATGAAAATTTTCCTTTAGGAAATAAATGTTCACAGTGCAATATGAAAAGCTTGTAGCTGAAGGCAACTGTGTATCTGGTTCTCGTGTTTCTGTGGTGACAAGCTGACAAGGGTAATAAAAACAGAATACTTTTTAATTTCAGTGGCTAGGAGATAATGTTTTCTGAAAGTATTCAAGCTGTTTTTTTACATATGGGAGAGGAATAAAGATAAGATAAAAACAGACAGCACTTAGTGTAAGCAGAAGCACAGGCTGTATCATGCATCTTAATATAGATAAACTTCATTATAGGTCAATTCAAGCCTGTGAGTGCAGGTGTCAGTCTGGGACAATTTTTGTATATTTCTATTATGCTAATAGGTTATGAAGGTATTCTGGGAGTATGTTTGATTTTTGTGTTTGAGAATTTTCATTAAAACAAAAAATCTTATAAGATTTGACATAGGTTCAAATGGATATGACAAGAAACAACTGTATAAAAGATCAGCTTGCCAAGCATTAGTGTATGCATGTACTAAAAAAAGTTGAAACTAGACCTTTAAAATAAGACATAACAGGTAGAGATAATAACTTCTTATCTATCTATCTATCTATCTATCTATCTATCTATCTATCTATCTATCTATCTATCTATCTAGCTGACATTTGTTTACCAGGAAAGTCCGACTGGGTATGAGCCCATTTTCATCAGAGGCCTGGGGAGAAAAGCTCCACAGTACATATTAAACAGAATTAAAAACTTGAACAATGGTTACAGATATTAAGACAATAACAGAGTAGTACAATATGTGAAATACAATAAAAGAAAAATAAGCCAAATATAAAAGCAAACAATAAAGTTGACCATACATTATATACAAGGTAAAAGAGAGTTCCTAATGTGCATGTTACATAATGATGCATGAAAAATATATAACAGAATAAGTAATAAGTCATAAAAGCTAGTCAATTTCAGTCAAATTCTGGGATAGATAAAGGTAAGTGTAAGAATATAAAGAAAGGTCATTAGAATGTTAAGGAATTAAAGAGAAGTGAGGCTAGAAAGTAGGTAAAGCAGAAAGGGAAGTAGGATATATTAAGAGAACGTCTATTAAGAATGGGGAAGAAGGGAAAAGAAAAGAGTGCTAAGATGGCGTGGAGGACGGGCAGATCTAATTATTGGTTAGATGTTCTTTCAGCCTAGACTTGAAGGAGTAGTAGTGGGTTATAAGTCTTATTGCTTCTGAAATGCTATTCCATGATTTGGCAACACAGTGAGAGTAGAGACTAACCTTGTTAGATCTTTGAGGCTTATAAACAGATAGTAGATACTTGTGACAGGAGCATAGGTCACGAGATGGAATATAGTATTGAAGTAGTGATGATGTAGTTTGTGAAAATGAGGAGTTGTACAGTAATTTGGGAGTTAATGTTAGTTGATTAAAGGTGAGAAGGTGGGATAGTTTGAGTCAATTTAGGGACTTGAGAGCAGAGCAGTGGTGAGAGTAGTGGGCCTGCCCTGTGGTAAATGTATCTACTTTATTATTACAGTGACTAAGTTTTGCTTTGAGAGAACCATGAAGATTGGTTAGGATAGGTGAAGCATATAGAAGGGAGGGTAAGAGATAGGTGATAGATTATCATAATGACAACACTTTCTATATTATATTTAAATGTGTATGGTCTCACAGATATATACAAAAAAAGAAAGAGTAGTGAACTATATTAAAAATGCAGAGTGCAAATAGTTATACTTCAGAAGACACATTTGGAAAGAACTGAGCATGTGAATTTAATAAAGAAAGGATTTCAGGATGGTTATTTAGCAGAATATCTGGGACACAGGAAAAGGGGAGTACTTATATTAATTGCTAGTGGAGCTGTGATACTGATACAAGAGGGAAAAGATAATGGTAGATTTGCAGTAGTAAAGGGACCACTGGCAAGGTAGGAGGATTACGTTGGCATGTATTTATATTCCACCTACAACTGCTACAATGGAGTCTAAGAAAATTATTTCATCAGGGAATATTACTTATAGGTGGGGAGTAGAATTTGATTTGCAACAGTGAGGATGCATCTGGGGGCCTAGAAGGAAAAATATAATAAAATGAAATTTATGAAAATATCTGTTATGAAAGATATGAATTTAGTAGCAGGACCTTAGAGAAATGTACATATTATTCTCTAAGGTACAACAACTGGGCTAGTCAGAAATTATATTCCACAAGAACATGTGCATTTATTTGAAAATTTTGTTATGCATCCAATAACTATTTCAGATCACACACCAATAATAACTAAAATAAACATGCAGGATAATTAAATATAAATGAGATACTTGCATTACCCCACCTATCTGTTAAACAGAGAGGAATTTAAGGAATGAGTAGTAGAAATTATTCAGGAGTTATTAGGGGAGACAGAACTTTCTTCAGAAAATATAGCTAGGGAGTGGGATACAATGAAAGTGGAGTTTAAAATAGGGAGAAATAAAAGAATAAGATATGAAAAGATATGGTTAAGAAGTAACAAGAATTATTCAGAGGGGCTGGCAAAGGTTCATGTGTTGCAGAATGAGGGAAAATCTCATAAAACAAGAAGAAGCAACTGCCAATGTTATAGGTGGTTGAGGCTCAATTACTAACAGGATAGCAGACAATGAGATAAAAATGGTGACGTATAACCAATCTGCAGGAAAGCCTCCAGGAATAGATGGTATTCCTTCAAAAGTTTGAAAGCTAGGAGGAAAGAAAGTGATAAAGATCTGGAGAGTTTTAACAATATTTAAAAGGAGGAAAAGCACCAACATCCTGGAAGAAAGTTGTGGTGTCTGCAATACCTAAACGTGGTAAAGACCTATCAGTCCAGCCTGATATAGGCGCATCTTCATTTTAAATCATGATTATAAAGTGTTTATGTTTACAATAGCTAAAAGAATGGCAAAGGTGATGTCGAAATTGTGGTTTTGTGTAGGGGGAGTCAACCATTTCACAACATGAATAGAACAATGATGATCCAGAGGGAAGCAACATTTAAGAAAATACATCTGTTATTGCGGAGTCTTGAACAGGGAAGGCATTTAACAGAGTAAGCTGGGATTTTAAGAATTTGCATTCCCTGATAAAATAATGAGGTTGATTAGGAGGATATATGGAGATCAGGGGCAAAAATCAAAGGGGGGGTTCTGTCTGATAGTTCTGCTTGAGCAGAGGTACCAGGTAGGGGTGTCCTATTTCCCTTTGTTATTTATGTTATATTTAGAATAACTGGCAATTAAAATAAGGGACTCAGAAACTGAACAATATAATTGGTATGGTAATCAAGAAAAATTGGCTTTATTTGTAAATGATATTTTGTACTTGATAAAAACAGAAAAGGACATGTCAGTATTGTGGAACATTCTGAGACAGTTTCAAGTCTTTTCAGGATACACAATTAATGAAAATAGAACAAAGGTGATAGCTGTAAACTACTAATCCACATACAAATTGGTCCGGCAATACCATTATTAATGTGGACATGATAAAATGACGTGCTTAGGGGTATGGATTAAAAATGATTTTGTTATGGCAGTTAATGATATGTGGAAAGAGACCAAACAAAAGATTATACAAAGAGAAATTGGAAGCTCTGTTTTATGGATATGAATAACAAGATACGAGCAGTAAAATGTTATTAGTTCCTTTAGTGTTATAGACAGGTCAGGCATATTTTTTATCCACCAGAGGAGAAGTTCTGGATAGCAATTAATAAAGAGTTGAAGGATTTTATCTGCGTGGGAAACAGGGCAAGAGTCAAGTAGGATAAGATGATCCTTTCAATAGAACAAGACAGTTTGTGATTACCTGGTTTGAAGGGGTATTTCATAGCTACACAGTTAAGGCTTCTCTACAGAGCACAAGCAGAAAGCTATAATTCAAAGTGGAAAGGGATGATGATGAGATGGGGAAGCCCAAGAAACAAGAAGAGACTGAGATTTTGGATGCGGATCTTTAAGGAGCATAACAATAACCATAAAGAATATTATATTCATAAAGTAGCTGAAAGTATTCTAAGAACTACACTAACACTAGAATGGAGAAAGAAGATTCTGTCAATGGGGTGACTGCAATTAGGGGTACAGGGAGTAGAAAAGAGGGGATGGAATTTACTGAAGAAAACTGGCAAAGGAACCAAGGTACTGGGAGCAAATAATTAGAGAGGGAAAGGTAATTGAATGGGAAAACTCCAATAATTCATTTGGACTGTAGGCTAGAGACTGCTTTTGCTATCAAGTATCAATATCAGAGTACAGGAAAAGAGAAAGGAATAAGGGGATTCCGACGTGAAAGGCCAGCTCTGGTAGAGTTTTTAGTAGACTCTAGAACAGAAGCTGTTGTTAAAAAGAGATAATTAGTGGGATATATAAATATTGCACAATAACTACAGAAATCAATCCTATGAGGTTAGAAAGGATTGGGGAGAGAGACTGGATAAGCAATTCACAAGGAAACAATAGGGGAATATATGTGTGGTTCTCAAATATGCAACAAAGCCTAGGACATTTAGGATCTTTGCTTGGATGTGTTTGCATAGGTATTTTCTACCCCGAGCAGATTCTGAAGAATTTTTCCTTAGGTAGATTGCAAATGTTGGAGGTATGATGGAGAAAAAAGGAGTAATTGGGAACATATTTTTTGGGAATGCAATGAGTTGGAAAACTTTAAAAATTCCTTACAGGCTACTCTGTCAGAAGTACTGGGTGAGCAAATTGGTGCAACTAAGGCAATGATTTTTTTTTTTGGTGCTGTAATACAGAATCAGAATGGCCTAGACATACTAAAGCATTGCTGAGTTTAATTCTGGTGGCTACCAAAAAAAACAATTACTAGAAAATGGAAATCAAAGCCTAAACCAACCATACTAGATGTAGTGAATATACTAAGAGAGATAAAAGAACTGGAAGTGGGATCTTTAAAAAAAGGGTAGGAGTAAATTGCATAGAAAAAATGGGAAATGTGGGAACATTACATGCAGAATAATGTTTTGGAGATGGAATGAGGTTTATGGGATGGCAGGAACTGAATGAGCTAAGCTAATTCTACAGAAGATATAAGTGATGCATAATGATTGCTTATGTCAGAAGTGATAAGTCAATAAAGATGTTTCTTGTTTACAAAAGAAAAAACAAGACTCTTGAGTTATACCTGTATGGTACACTATACTCTTACCCATTTTGTATAAAATTGTGCTATGTAAATATGAATATGTCTCCCTTCTTTCTTTCTCTGTATAAAATGGCTGGAATAATTGGTTAATATGGTGCTAAGAATACTAAGGTCACCACTACCCAAGGAGGTGGAATTATTCTGGCTTATTGTGAGATTTTTCACTTGCACTTAATAGCAAAAATCTTAACAGAATAAAAATAGTATTAATACAGTAAGCACATATATTCAGATAACCTATTTATTCCATGACACATGTATGTGGCTTTAGACTTTGTAAAAACATGATCATTTATTCTATTACACATTTTGTTAAATTCATAATGCATTAAACATATACTGTGCAAACAAGCAATAAATTAGGAGACAGCAAAAGGGAATATACTATACCACAAATATGCAGTGGCATATAGCCAGACTATCCACTTATACTGTACTGATGAGGACAAAAAGGCTGAAATGTGCATGACTACGGCTAGTGGGGTTCGGGTTTATTGGTCTTAATGTACCCATAAAGACTTAAGAAGTAAAATGTAAAAAGTCATATGTATTCAGAAGCTATGTAGCTGAAACAGTGATAAGAAACGTATTATCCTAACAACCCACCCATATATCCTTAGTTATTAAAATATTAATAATTATTATTAAAATAACGCCCTGTATAGATGCCCATAATGCTCTGGACCCAAATGGTTTGGGATGTGTGACAAGGCATGTAAGGATCCTAATGGTTGTTAGCCCAGTAACAACTTATGAACATACAAACCTACAAAGGGTTATTCGGATATATCCCATGGGCCTCCACTATAAGAGGTTTACTATATTACACAGTGAAGACTCTTATTTTGGCTGGGTCTTTCTTGCAGCTTTTACTGAATGGTTTTATATATAAAATTATAAGAAAACAGAGAAAGAGAATGCTGCAAGGAATAGTGAATTGTTAATAAATAAAAGTATCTGTTTACTTCCAATCTGGCTCAAGGGCCACTGGGAGCTCAGTATTCCAGATTTTAAAGGTGCCTTATATAACATAGAATGAATTATGGAAATTGCAGATATAGAGCACTTGACAATAGTAATGCACGCATCATGTAATATGTGGGCATTTAGCCCATCATTTACAGCAGCTCTGATAATATTCCAGTGGAACAATTTCTAGTATTATGCATAGCCTCTGAAAGCATTATTAATTGGAACAGTACTAGTCAAAAGGTATTTTAAGTCTGGTAATTGAAATCTTAGCAAAGTTAGTCAAATACGTTCAGCTGATATTGCTGCAGGAAGGCGGTGAAGACTAGTAGAAATTCAGAGGGTCTGAACTATTCAGGTTCCAAAGTTCAAGTTTAGAAAAAAAGACAAAAGGTCTGATTAGTCTGGAAGTATGGCTGATGAGAGTAATCTGAGGGATTTGATAAAGCAGTATCAGGAAATGGAGTGGCCGGAAGTGGGAGGCAGCCTCCCCGTGAGGATCAATTTGTATTTAAGGAACCCTTTTGACATTATGTGGCATTCTTTGTCTATCCAAGCTTCTCCAAGAAATGACAATGATGTTGTCTGTCAAGGAGATTTAACGGAATCATACAGATCTGGTTAAGTGATTTGGAGTTTTGCAGTGCTGGCAGCTGCTGAGTTGAACAGCATTTTTTAGGGTAGGAATCACAACTCCTTTCCCTAAGAGTTTTCTGGATTTGCTGGTTAGTAAGGACAGAAAATTTGGAGTTATGCATTCACTTTGTATTGTACTTTCTTAGGGGCGTTTTGTGAAAGAGAGTGTGTGGTTAAGTCATTGCCATAGCTATTTGAAGGCTGGCACAACTACATACATCAACTGCTGGGGTTAGTTATATGCCAGTTTGTTGTTGGTGTGTACTGTGTTGCATTGGCTGTAAAAATCATGGATTCTCTTGTATTTGTTTATTTATTTATTTATGTTTCCATTTGTTGACAGGGAATAATCTGACTGAGCTGAAAGTCCATTTTCTGTCAAGGTCTGAGGAGAAAATCTTCATGGTTATACAACAGGGGGTGGGAGGTTGGCATAATGGTTAAGGTGGTTGCCTTACAGACACAAGGCACAGGGTTTGATTCTCACATGGGGTAATTGGCTAGGCTTAAAATGGTCCACAAGGGCAGTTAGCCTAGTACTTATCTATGAACCTATGAACACAGATAATAAAAATCAAATATGCACAGACATTCCTTAATTCATATACAAAACAAATATAAAATGCAAATATAAGATTAAGAATGTAGATAGTATAGTTGTTAAAGGGGATATAAGAAGAGATGGAGAAATTAGGATGGGTAGGAGTTGGAGATAGGATGGACAGAGAAGAAATGCAGGTACTAGGACAAGTCCAAGTGGAGGTTAGATAGGTTTGTCTTTTGCAGAGTAATTTTTTAAAGTTTACTCTCATGATTAAGGTCTGAGGGACTTGAGTTCCACAGCTTGGTTCCATGAATAGAGTACTGGGAGTCACCAAAGTGGTTGTTTGATTTGACAACTTCTAGGAGTTTTGGGATCTGAGATCTTAGGTTCATACAGAATTTTGTATGTGTATTTTAACTGGTTAAAAGTACTTTAGATCTAACCAATTAATCTTATGAACTGTTTCACAATGATGAGTTTTTGCTTTAGCATTTGTTTCTAATTTTAATGTTTTGGAATATTAGTTAAGGATATAGGAGACATAAAGAAATGTGGGTTGTAACAGAATTTGGGCTGTATTTAGTTGTGCTGTTTCTGTTAGGTATGTTTTTGATTTGTAAAACATACCTCAATTCTTTGCGAGACAAGTTGTTAAGGTTACATAGTCAATACATTTCCTGAAGGATAATTCATGACCCATGACTATGCCTAAAAGTTTGGCATGGGAGACTTGTTCAAATGGTGTGTCATTTTGTGAAGTAACAGATTTTATTGGAGCAAAATACAAGTAGTTTACTTTTGATGGCATTTAATGAAATTAAGTCTTTAAGGCAATGCTGTAGGCTTTGAAGCTTAAGCTATGTGGAATGCTTCAAATGACTGAGGGAGTTAGCAGTATAGATATTGCTGGAGTAATCTGCATACTGTACTAAAGTGGCATCAGGAATCACTCATGTCGATCAACTCTGAGTTCCAATTAAAAAATAGCCAAACGAATTTTGGTCAACCTTGGGGGTAAGTTTTCTGCAGGGGGTAATGCCCCGTACAACCCTTCTGTGAGGGGATACCCCCACAAACTTATATACACCTACTTCGAGGTGACACAACAATGTAGAAAAAGAAAATTCCACTGTCAGTGAACATTGTTTTGCCCAAACTTCTTCAATCAATCAGTGCTCACTTAAAAAGTTATTCATCAGCTGACACATTCCCCAGGAATCTTGGCATGCTTGTCATTTGCTAAGATATTGTACAGAACTGGTCCAAGTATTAAACCTTGAGGAACACATATATTATTGGTCAAAAAAAGCAGAAACTACTTGTGATCATTTTATTGCTTGTTGTTTGGACAAATAACTTTTGAACCATTCTAACGTCTTGTGTGCCAGATCTATATCAGCAACTTTTGTGAAAGGAGAGTGAGAGAGACATTATCAAAAGCCTTAGACAGGTCTAATAGAATAGCAGCAGTGTAACGACTCTTGTTTTTGCTAGGATTACTAGTGTTTTAGGATAGACAAAAGAGCATTTTCAGTTCTGAATCCAGGTTGAAAACTATGCTGTGTGGTTGATAAATTATTTATAAGGTCATGTAACAGCTGCTTTCAAGCATTTTATAGATTGGGGATACTATGGCAATAGGTGTAAAATTACTGAGGGAATTTATTTATTCCTCCTTTATGAAGCATTGCATCCATAGGATTGGAAGGTAAGATTCATTTATGGATTTATTTATAAGTATTACGAGAAGATAGGCTACAACTTAAACATTTTCAGATGGAACAAGTGCAGGAGCTAGTGAGGTAGGTTTTAGCATTTATGGTATGTTTTATCTGAGTCAAACTTGCTACAGGTTCAGTATATCAAACAAGTAATTTGAGTCATTATCGCTTGGTATAAGGTTGCTATTTTCCACAGAGAAATTAAATATGTCTATGAAATAATTGATGAAAATAGAGGCAATATTAATATCAACTTAACTGACTAAGAACTTTGTTAATATTTACCCAGTATTGTTTGGATTACTGTGATGCTGGAATAGTTGCTAATTAAAGAAAATTAGCTTGATTTTCCTAGTGATAATTTAACCTGTTTTCTAAGTGTGTTATAATTTTGAAGCGACTGGGCTGTTTGATATTTTTTCCAGCATCTCCACACTTTGTCATTGAATGACATTAGTCCCTTAACCTCTGTTGACATCCAAGGTGCAGCAATGGATTTAACCTTTTTTTCTTACGCCTGAGTGCAGTAAAGTTATGATAGTTAGAAAGGCATGATTAAAGCAGTCGACACCCTCATCTAGGGATAAATATTTTAAAGAGTGCCATTTGCATTATTTTAGTAATTCATTGAATGTGTCCTTGTGAAAATGCCTTTTGGTTCATATCAATTTGAAAATTATATTTCTGGCAATTTTCTGTTGACACCAGATAAAAAAGGGTTAGATGATGGTTGCTAAGAGAGAGTGGCAAGCTACCTGAAGAGAGAATGTGACTAGTTTGACTTATTAGTGTCTAGCTACTGCTTTTGTGTATTCTAGTGTCAGTTATTATTTGTGTGAAACTGAAGAAGTTAATGTTTGATGCAGACTATGTATTACTGTTGTTCTTAACCGAAATTATGAGACCACAATATTTTGTGTTAGTAGAGATCCAGGATAAAGTATTTTCAAGAGCAAAAATATTCTTATTGATTGAGTCTGGTGGAATATAAATGAGTGCTATGTTAAGTATCACTGTTTTTAATTACTTTATCCACCCAAACTAATTACTTTATCTATAAAACACACCTAAAAGTTGACCTGATAGTTAGGGATCTGGGAACATATGTAGACAGTAATCTGGTATTAAACCAACATGTAGCCAAAACAGTAAGAAAATCATTCTGTGTCACCCAACTCATAAGCAAGGGTATGGATCGAGGTCCAAATAAGTAAATAGCATCATTTTACTCAACCTGTATCAGACCCATCATTGAATAGAATGCCCACTTTGGCATGTATCTAACCAGGTGCTTGCAACAGTTGGAATGCCCTCAAAGATTCCTCACCAGGAGAAACCACGATACAAATACCCTGTCCTACACAGATCGCCTTAAGGTCCTATCTCTGCACTCAGTTTCCTAAGGTTACTGTGAGGTAATCTATGCGTAGCATGTAAGGCATTCTCAGATCCAGCTGTAATGGATCTCTTGCACATCTGCAAGACAAACAGCACCAGAAACAGTAGAACAAGGACATGAAATTTGCCTGTGACATAAAAAGAATCTGCTGGAGGGACCAATATGAGCCTCAAAGGATCCCTGTGCTGTGGAATAAGCTCCCCATCTATGTGAAGCAGAGTTCATCAAAAGAAACTTTGAACATTGGATGAGAAATCGCAAATTCACCCCTGGTCTGGATCTCAATTATTTTATTTTTTATGCTTTGGATATATGTAGGAAATATTCACATTCCACAAGTGGGCTGAAGGGTATTGTAGAATTGTGAATTATAGGAGATAGCCCAGGGTTACGTCTAGTGTCACCCCATAGTGCTAAGTACAGTGATCGTAAAGAGCAATGGAGCACAAGTGTTAAAATGATTTTGTGATATTACTCATCTTGTTTTTTATTTTTGTTTTGTTTTTTGCTGAAGATTTATGCATGGGGAGATATATGAACATATAATAATTTAGAGAGGATAGTTAAGAAGGTAGTTATTTTCTGCTGAGCTACTGAAAATTAGGTAATGATCAGAGAAGTGCTGAGGTATTTTACTGGTGGTGCTGACATGAGGATGGATTAAAGGGCAATGAATGATATTGTATAGTCCAAGCCAAGTAAGTGTGACAAGAGTAACATGGTGTGAGTATTAACAGTAACTTTGAATACTGCAACCATTGTTTTATTAAAGTGTTTTTGAGACATTTTTATTTGGCTCCCCATTAAAATGTTAGCACTCGTAATGCTGAGTGCTGACAGACTGAAAAAAAAGGATGAAAACTCAGGAGAAGAGTGAAGCTCAAACATTACACTCCTTTAAACAGTTTACAGATAAACTATTTATGACCCCCAGTTTAAACAATGCACTCTTATTTTGCTATAGGTAGTTTACTGGTTACTGCCCTTTTTAATTCCTCCTGACTTTTGGGTTTCTAATACCATGACAGGAATGGACCACATTCCTAAGTCAAAGTAGGATTAAAGTTCATTAAATTAGCATTGTTTCCGTCTTTGATGTTAGTCACACGTGCTCTTCACACTGGTTATTACTGGTTACCAGACTGTTGTTAATGATATTCACTAATTTCACGTGGTAAAATACGTGTTATTAACATGGCTGACAGTAATTCTGACTCTGTTGCTAAGTATAGAACTGCATAGCATGTCATACAGCATCTGTCATTCTGGCAAATACCATGTAGCAGGGGTGTAGCCAGAGATTTACATTTTGTACTCAAATCTAATGTTGCTGCCCCCACTACCCACTTGTCATTTTAAAAATGTATTCAGCCCTCAACATGCTACCCCCAGATACATGGGAAGAAGCACATTATTTTCAACTGTTACAATTTATTTCCATAAAAAGCTTGTTTTAGAGGTGTATTCCTTTTGCACAAGAATTGTTTGTGTGCCACTATACTGTGAATATTCATTTACACAGTTCTAAACATTCTGTGCTTTTTGAGTGTTGACATTTGCAAGAAATGCTCATAAAAAATGTACTCATTTCAGTACACTGACTATGCCTAGCTACACCCTTGCCATGTAGCACTGTATCTGTATTACAGTGACAAGAATTTTGTTTTCTACATTTCTTTATTTTAAGAGCAGCAACTACTTGTAGCATTTTATCTGTATTAACAGTGACAGGAATTTTGTTTGCAACATTCCTCTAGTTTAACACTCTCAGTTTCATTTTGACTATATTCCTTTATCTTTTCACTCTCAGTTTCATTTTGACTTTTTACTTATTGCAATATTTATTTTTAGTTTCCATTTCCTGCTACAGAGTTCTGTTGATGTAGTTTTCAGATTTGTTGGCCAAACATAAGTATTCCTCCTGCATAGTAACTCTGGTATGTAAAGGCATCCACTCCGTACCTCTTAACTGTACAGATTTTGGAAGAATGTCAGGACTTTGCCCCGAATATTTGGTTCGTTCGTCATAAAATCTGTGGTTTTCTAGCAAATCACAGAGGACTGAACTCAGTAAATAATGTCCAACTAATGACATATATTTAAGTTTCAGACTTTATATCCTTCAGAAAATGTATGTGAACATAAATCCTGTTATTCTAGCAGCTCTCTAAGTTTATAAGAGTGATATTTAAAATCTGTCCCATTGTTATGGCCTTTGTCCCCCCCCCCATTATTTTAGGCTTTGTCCACATTTCTTATGTTAAGAGATTGAGAGGTATGATCCCGTCTTAACAAACTGCATTGTATAATTGCATCGGGGTTTCAATCCTGCTGAAAGCTAAACTGAAGTTTCTTTAAGTTACATCAGAGTATAGAAGGTGTGTGTGTGTATGTGTGTATGTATATATATATATATATATATATATATATATATATATATATATATATATATGACATTTTATTATACTGCTGTGCTTTTATTTCTAGGTCCTGTTTGCTTAGCAGGGCATTTCCTTCTGCCGCAGCAGATAAGTATTGCAAGGCTGTGAGTGTTTGTGTGTGTGTGTGTGTGTGTGTGTGTGTGTGTGTGTGTGTGTGTGCACATGTTTATGTGTGACTGTCTGGGTATCTGTGTGAATGTGCATGTATTTTGGAATTTGTGTGTATGTGAATGAGTCTGTAGGTGCCTGTGTAACAATATTGCATGGGTTAACAGCAGAATCCTTAATGTAGCTGGAACTACTGTATTAAGTATTCCATTCAGAAATATATAAATGAGTCACTAATGAGCTTTTGTTCAGTGGGACTCTTTTTAGACTTTCATATCTCTGAATCACTTTTCATTGCCATGGAACTACTGGAGCTCATGCACTCATAGTACTGTGGAGATAATTTCTCTGTATAACCCCCAAACATTTTGTGGTGATTGTATACTGAACTATGTCCAAATATGGTTTAACAATTTCTGCAACTATACCTAACTTTTTCCAAAGTTGTGTGACTTTTGAGGATGTTATATTAGGTAAGAGAATGCAAGAGAGAAAGTGGGTGTCAGGGGTTTGCCACTTCAGCAAGACCTGTGATACCATTTTGTCTAGGCATGCATAATTCAACTGTCTGTTTCAACTAGGGTTGCCACCTTTCATCGTGGCTAAAATCGGAGTAAAGTCACACCTCTCGTGTCACCTGTAATCCCGCCCATCCCACCCCCTCTCCTGCCCACATTCCACCCATTTTGTGACATCACGATGACTTCACCTGGTGGGAATGCCCTCTTTTTCCATTCCTGATGTGTGCTTTTGGCTAATTTACTATGCTTTTCTGTAAAAAAAGCATAGTAAATCAGCCAATTTACAAGCTCCGATAAACTGTTTCCTTTTTTGAATCAATCACAAAAGTCAAAAGGTGAGGAGAAAATACTGGCTGGAAAGAATCCTGCAGCTGTAAAGCAAAAAGCTGTTCAGGTTCCAGCTTTGGTGCAAGACATGACTCCCAGTAATATACAGGAAAAAAATAAGTCAAATGTGCTCAGAGCTGATTAAATTAATAAAAAAAAACACTGAAGGAGTATATCAACTCAAATAACAAAAGGCTGGAAAAAATGGAAGAAGCTTTAAACAGCTATTCAGATGAGCTGATAAAACTGCAAAAATCAGAGACTGAAATGAAAAAAGGCTACCTGAGTAACAGACTGCTTAAGAACAGATGTTTCAAAAATGGTAGCATTAGAGGACAGAGCACATAGGGAAAACCTGAGATTTTCTGTTGTACCAGAGAAATTGGAAGGAATAGACTGTTTTAATTTTATGAAAGCACTAATAAGCAATTGGACTGGTATTCAACAGCAGGAGTTGTTAACTGAATGGAAACATTGTGTGCATCCTCCAAACCTGGCTATGATAAGGCAGCCAAGACCTTTAATATTAAAGTTGCAATCCCACCAGCAGAAAGAGTTGATTCTGACAAAACTGTGGCAGAAGGGCAAAGTACTAAAAGTTGGAGAAAGTAGAGTTTTTGTAGAAAATGATTACTCACTGTACACCAGGCAGAAGAGTACATTTATCCCAGCAGCCAGGGAGTGTTGAGAAGCATGTGTAAGATTCAAGCTGCTATATCCATAGGTTCATAGGTTGGTACTAGGCTATCAGCCCTAGGGCCTATACAAGCCTAGCCATAACAATTCCCTGGCTATTTCTTCCCACACTATTTACTTCCCTGGAACCCTGTCTAGCAGGGCGACTGACGTGATCCCCGGGCTGAATTTCCTTTCTCCCATCCAATCATCAAGGTTCCTTTTGAAGAGAGCCAAAGAGGTGCTCTGCTTGACATGTATGGGAAGTCTATTCCAGAGTCTGGGTAGTCTCTGGGTCAGGAACCTATCCCTCTAGCATGTTTTGTTTACTGTGATGACAAGATTTAGATCCCTGGAGCATGTGGCTCTGAGGGATTGGGATTTCTTCAAGTGTAGCATGTCCAACAGCTCTGGGTTTGACATGGCCTTGTATGTTAAGCAGAGATCCTCTCGGAGTAGACGATATGCGACAGAGTATAGCTGGAGTGTTTTAAGGCGGTCAGCTTAGGGCATCTGCTTTAGGTCTGTGATTCTTTTAGCGAGGTATTTCTGTGGCCTTTCCAGCTGTTGCAGATGTCTTGAGAGGTACATACCAAATGGGGCGCTGTATTCTATAATGGGTCTAATGAGGGATGAGTACAGTGGAACAATGACCTTTTTTCTGGATGAAAAGCCCTTAGTGATGAGGTGTGCCACATAGAAGGATTTCCTGACTGTTGTGGCGATGTGGTTATTGAGACCACTGTCCACCTGTGTCCCTAAGTCTCTTATCACACTTTCGATGTTTAGTGTACTGCCACCTATGTGGTAATTCATGGGTACATGTTTTTTTCCCAAAGGGGATAACTATACATTTCTTGGCATTGAGCATGAGCCCATGGCTCTGGCACCAAGCATCTGTTTCTGTAAGGCCCTTTTGTAGAGTATCGACATCATTTGGGGATTCAATAATGGCTCCCAGTTTGCAGTCATTTGCGAACTTTGTTAGCCAGAGTCCCTTAGTGTTGGCCTGTACTTCAGAGAAGTAGATGCCAAACAAGAGAGGTCTCAGGACTGAACCCTGAGTTACTCCACTTGTCACTTGTCTGGAGCTGGATTTGGAGTCAGCTACTTTTACAGTGCAGGTTCTGTCAGTAAGCCATTTGGCAACCCATCGAGTGACATAGGGATTAATGCCCAGCTTAGTAGGCTTATCTATGATTCCAGAGTGGGGGATGGTGTCAAAGACCTTGGCAAGGTCCAGATAGGCTGTGTGGACTGCCTTACCCTTGTCCACATCTCTGAAAACTGATTCGAAGAAGGCAATGAGGTTCAGGAGACAAGATCGGCCTTTCACAAACCCAAACTGGGTGGGGTCCAGCGTTTTAAGGTTGCTAATGTCTTTGTTTATAAGTTCCATGATAATACGTTCCATGGCCTTACAGATCAGGCTTGTCAGACTGATGGGGTGGTAGTTCCCGGGATCCAAAGTGGATCCCCCTTGTGGAGTGGGATAACTGTAGCTGTGCGCCACTCAGTGGGCATGAAGCCTGAGGTGAGGGTATGATTAAACATAACTCTTAGGTGAGGTGCCAGTTCATTTTGTAGTTCATGTAGTACACAGCCTGGGATGTCATCTGGTCCCATGGATGCTGTATTCTTAGTTTTGGAGAGTGCATTTTTTAGCTGTGTGGCCGTTATTACCAGAATTTGGCAATCTTCCAGTATTGAGATGGGCCATTTAGGTGGTGAGAGGGGGGTGAAGTTGGCACTGAGTCGATCTGCCCGGATATTGGCAATATCCTTGGGATCAGTATATTTAATGCCATTCTGTTGTAGCTCAGAGCAGATCTGAGCATTGCCATTTAGATTCTTGACATAGTTATAGAATGCCTTGTGGTTGTCTTTGGAATCTTTGGCAATTTTATTTTTGTAACTAGCTTTGGAGGTTTTTATGAGGGATCTCAGCTTCTTACTGAGGCTGGTAAGGGAGTTTTTTGCATCCTGGGATTTTCCTCTTTTCTGCAACAGTTTTTTTCCTTTTGTTATAAAGTTTGTTTATGGCAGGGGACCACCAGATTGGCTTCCTTTTTTTGGAGGAGAACATCTTGGTTCTATTTGGGATGGCATGATTCATGCATGAGTGGATGTGCTCGTACAGTGCCTTAGTGTAGGACTCAGCAGTCGAACTTTCAATTCCCGTCTGCATAGGTGTCATGAAGCTTGTAACTTCTGACTTGAGTAGCATGAAGTTGGCCTTGGAGAACTTTTTTTATGGAGGTTTCCTTACTGGGGGGTGGGGGTGGGATGTGGATGTTAAGGGTGATTATCTTATGGTCTGACCTGACCAACGAGGGGGTGACCATAGGTGTGGAGCATCAATTTCCCATGTTGGTAATGACCAGGTCTAGGATACTGGAGCCCCTGGTGGGAGTATGGATTAGCTGATCCAGGGCATTGGAATTTATGAATTCCAAGAACCGTTGGGCAAAGGTGTTGGTGCACGAGTAGTTTTCCCAGTTAATGGCAGGGTAGTTGAAATCACCCAGTATTAGGGTGTTTGGTTGTATATTAATATTTTCCATTATGTTTAGAAAGGTGTAGTGATAATCTTGGGGCATAGTGGGGGATCTGTAGCAAGCTACAATTTGGATTGCAGTCTTACCTAGTGTTAGTTGCACCTGGAGAATTTCAGATGCATTGTGTTGGGCAACTAACCTGGTGGTGTGAATATCCTTGGTGAATATGGACTCTCCTCCACCTTTAGTGTTTCGATCCTGGTTTGGTAGGCGAAAAGTGTGGTAAGAGTTGTAGCCTGGTATTGCAGGGGTGCTCTCTGGAGCCTTGAACCAGGTCTCAGTTACTGCACAGATATCGATGTTCTCCATTTTTAGGAGTGTCTCGAGAGAGTGCATTTTGAGGTTTAGACTTCTAGCATTGAGTAGCATGTTTGTACCTGTTACGGTGGTGGTTTTGTCCTTTGAACGTCACCAAAAAAATGCACTATAGGGGTGGCAAAAGCCTTAGCCAGTAACCTGAATCCCACAGGCGACAGGTGCAGACCATCTCTGGCAAAGCATCGCGGTCTGTCGATCATGTCATCCCAGGCAGACAGATACTGGATCTCTTTTGAATGACACGAGAAGCTTTGCCAATTGTTGAAGTCAATCATTTTGTCCTTATATTGTGGTATCATTCAACTACCTTCATAATATTTTTTTTCTGGAGGGTCAAAGTCATTTTTTGATGCAGAAAACACTAAGGAGGAAATAAAAAAGTTTGTCCAACAAAAGGTGAGCTATAAAACAGAAGGGGATTCAGCTTCTTATCCTTCTAATAATAAAACTCATAGACAGAATATGCCAGTGAAACCTTTTTCCAATGTTCCAAAGGATAATGCTTGAGGGATAGAAAAAAGCACAGGAGTTGACTAGAAGAACCAGGAGTATGTTGTAAATGAACCCAAGACTGGAGTTGGGAGATAGAGATCAACAGGAAGAAAACCAGCAACTTAGAAATTAATGAATAATTGTGGGATTAGAAAGCATCAATTACATTTGTGAAATGTGGTGGAACAAGAAAACCTCAACATTTTGGACATTTTTGACTCTGTTAAACTTGTACATGACTCCAAAGCATATGCCCTACTTCATGTCATTAATGCTTGGAAGAACATTAAGGACAGGGAAAAGGAAGGAAAGAGATAACTCTTAAGTAAAACATTTTTTGTTCTTAGTATTTTTATAAAACATAACATATATTGCATGTTATAAAGTAAATTTTTTTCAGTTAATTTTGTGTGCAATGGGGATACTAAAGTAAACAGATGCCATTCAGGACTGGCCTTTGGTCAACTGCTGCCCTAGGCAAAATGTCTCCACAGCACTCCCCAACACCACCCTGTGCCCCCCATCAAGGTATACCAATACCATCCAGATTGCTGGAAAAGTGCCCCTGCTACACCTAGTAGGCCTATGCCTAAGGCCGGCTATGATGCCATTTTCCCTTATTCATTTATTTATTTATTTGTTTATTTATTTATTCGTTTATTTATTTATTTTATCTTGTTCAGTTTTAAGAAATGAGGCACTGCAATGTTAAAAGAGAAGAAAGCCTGGACAAAACAGCATGATGTAAGTAAAATTGAGATGATTTGTCTTACTTTTGCATAGGGGAATGACTGGATTAAAGCACTTGGCTTGATCTAATGACAAGTTTTACAGGGAAGCAAGTAAATAAAAACATTGAATTTAATGAAAATTTTCCTTTAGGAAATAAATGTTCACAGTGCAACATGAGAAGCTTGTAGCTGAAGGCAAATGTGTATCTGGTGCTCATGTTTCTGTGGTGACAAGCTGATAATGGTAATAAAAACAGAATACTTTTTAATTTCAATGGCTAGGAGATAATGTTTTCTGAAAGTATTCAAGCTGTTTTTTTTTAATCTGGGAGAGGAATAAAGATAAGATAAAAACAGACAGCACTTAGTGTAAGTAGAAGCACAGGCTGTACCATGCATCTTAATATGGATAAACTTCATTAAGAGGTCAAAGCCTGTGAGGGAAGGTGTCAGTCTGGGACAATTTTTGTATGTTTCTATTATGCTAATAGGTTATGAAGGTGTTCTGGAAGTATGTTTGATTTTTGTGTTTGGTTTTTGTGTTGAAACAAAAAAAAAAAAAAGTGACACAGACAGCACTTAGTGTAAGTAGAAGCACAGGCTGTACCATGCATCTTAATATGGATAAACTTCATTATAGGTCAATTCAAGCCTGTGAGGGAAGGTGTCAGTCTGGGACAATTTTTGTATGTTTCTATTATGCTAATAGGTTATGAAGGTGTTTGAAGTATTGTTTTTTTTTTTGTGTTTGAGTTTTTTATTAAAAAAAAAAACTTAAGATACAGGTTCAAATGGATATAACAAGAAACAACTGTATAAATGATCTGCCTGCCCAGCATTAGTGTATGCATGTACTAAAAAAAGTTGAAACCAGACCTTTAAAATAAGACATAACAGGTGGGGATAATAACTTCTTATCTATCTATCTATCTATCTATCTATCTATCTATCTATCTATCTATCTGACATTTGTTTACCAGGAAAGTCTGACTGGGTATGAGCCCATTTTCATCAGAGGCCTGGGGAGAAAAGCTCCACAGTACATATTAAACATAATTAAAAACTTGAACAATGGTTACAGATATTAAGACAATAACAAAGTAATACAATATGTGAAATACAATAAAAGAAAAATAAGCCAAATATAAAGGTAAGCAATAAAGTTGACCATACATTATATACAAGGTAGAAGAGAGTTCCTAATGTGCATGTTATATAATGATGCATGAAAAATATATAACAGAATAAGTAATAAGTCATAAAAGCTAGTAAATTTCAGTCAAATTCTGGGATAGATAAAGGTAAGTGTAAGAATATAAAGAAAGGACATTAGAATGTTAAGGAATTAAAGGGAAGTGAGGCTAGAAAGTAGGTAAAGCAGAAAGGGAAGTAGGATATATTAAGAGAACGTCTATTAAGAATGGGGAAGAAGGGAAAAGAAAAGAGTGCTAAGATGGGCGGAGGACGGCAGGCAGATCTTATTTTTTGTTTTTTGTTCTTTCAGGCCTAGACTTGAAGAGTAGTAGTGGGTTATAAGTCTGATTGCTAAATGCTATTCCATGATTTGGCAAAAAAAACAGAGAGGAGGAGAGAGATCGTGAGATCTTTAGGCTTATAAACAAATAGATAGGATAGGATAGGTGACAGGAGCATAAGGATGGCATAGGGAATACAGTATTGTAGTGATGATGTAGTTTGTGAAAATGAAGAGTTGTACAGTAATTTGGGAGTTAATGTTAGTCGATTAAAGGTGAGAAGGTGGGATAGTTTGAGTCAATTTAGGGACTTGAGAGCAGAGCAGTGGTGAGAGTAGTGGGCCTGCCCTGTGGTAAATTTACCTACCTTATTATAACAGTGACTAAGTTTTGCTTTGAGGGAACCATGAAGATTGGTTAGGATAGGTGAAGCGTATAGAAGAGAGGGTAATGACACTTTCTATATTATATGTAAATGTATATGGTCTCACAGACATATACAAAAAAAGAAATAGTAGTGAACTATATTAAAAATGCAGAGTGCAAATAGTTATGCTACAGAAGACACATTTGGAAAGAACTGAGCATGTGTATTTAATAAAGAAAGGATTTCAGGATGGTTATTTAGCAGAATATCTGGGACACAGGAAAAGGGGGGTACTTATGTTAATTGCTAGAGGAGCTGTGATACTGATACAAGAGGGAAAAGATAATAGTAGATTTGTAGTAGTAAGGGGGCTACTGGCAAGGTAGGAGGATATGTTGGTATGTATTTATATTCCACCTACAACTGCTACAATGGAGCCTAAGAAAATTTGTTCATCAGGGTATATTACTTATAGGTGGGGAGCAGAATTTGATTTGCAACAGTGAGGATGCATCTGGGGGCCTAGAAGGAAATATATAACAAAATGGGGTAGATTGTTGAAAGAACTTTATGAAAATATTTGTTGTGAAAGATATGAATTTAGTAGCAGGACCTTAGAGAAATGTACATATTATTCTCTAAGGTACAACAAGTGGGCTAGACAGAAATTATATTCCACAAGAACATGTGCATTTAATTGAAAGTTTTGATATGCATCCAATAACTATTTCAGATCACACACCAATAATAACTAAAATAAACATGCAGGATAATGAAATAAAAATGAGATACTGGCATTACCCCACCTATCTGCTAAACAGAGAGGAATTTAAGGAATGAGTAGTAGAAATTATTCAGGAGTTATTGGGGGAGACAGAAATTTCTTCAGAAAATATAGCTAGGGAGTGGGATAAAATGAAAGTGGAGTTTAAAATAGGGTGAAAATAAAAGAATAATATATGAAGAGATATGGTTAAGAAGCAACAAGAATTATTTAGAGGGGCTGACAAAGGTTAAAATGTTGCAGAATAAGGGGAAATCTCATAGAACAAGAAGAAGCAACTGCAAAGTGCTAAAGAGAAAATAAGGGACTACCTCAATAGCATGCATGACTTTAGAAAGACTGCTGTTAAGTAACTGTTTCTTGATAATAACTCCAGAGCACACACGTTTTTACCACAACGGCTCAGGCAACAGAAAATAGAAAAGGTTGCTGCCAAGCTCAGGGAGCCTATAACAAGGAAAATAATCAGAGCTCTTGTAGAGATATTAGAAATGTTTTGGAAGCTTTATGAAAATCTGTATAAAGCAAAGAAATGTGGAAATCAAGAAAAAGCACAAATGGAAAATGTTTTGGAAGAATTAAATATGTCAGTGTTATAGGTGGCTGAGGCTCAATTACTAACAGGATGGCAAACAATGAGATAAAAATGGTGACGTATAACCAATCTGCAGGAAAGCCTCCAGAAATAAATGGTATTCCTTCAAAAGTTTGGAAGCTAGGAGGAAAGAAAGTGATAAAGATCTGGAGAGTTTTAACAATATTTTAAAAGGAGGAAAAGTACCAACATCCTGGAAGAAAGTTGTGGTGTCTGCAATACCTAAACGTGGTAAAGACCTATCAGTCCAACCTGATATAGGCGCATCTTGATTTTAAATCATGATTATAAAGTGTTTATGTTTACAATAGCTAAAAGAATGGCAAAGGTGATGTCGAAATTCTGGTTTTGTGTAGGGGAGTCAAACATTTGACAACATTAATAGAACGATGATGATCCAGAGGGAAGCAAAACTTAAGAAAATACATCTGTTATTGCTGAGTCTTGAACAGGGAAGGCATATCACAGAGTAAGCTGGGATTTTAAGAATTTGCATTCCCTGATAAAATAATAAGGTTGATTAGGAGGATATATGGGGATCAGGGGCAAAAATGTTTGAGCAGAGGGACCAGGTAGGGGTGTCCTATTTCCCTTTGTTATTTATGTTATATTTAGAATAACTGGCAATTAAAATAAGGGACTCAGAAACTGAACAATACAATTGGTATGGTAATCAAGAAAAGTTGGCTTTATTTGTAAATGATATTATTTTGTACTTGATAAAAACAGGAAAAGAACATTTCAATGTTGTGGAACATTCTGAGACAGTTTCAAGTCTTTTCAGGATACACAATTAATGAAAATAGAACAAAGGTGATAGCTGTAAACTACTAATCCACACACAAATTGGTTCAGCAATACCATTATTAATGTGGACAGGATAAAATGAAATGCTTAGGGGGTATGGACTAAAAATGATTTTGTTATGGCAGTTAATGATATGTGGAAAGAGACCAAACAAAAGATTATACAAAGAGAAATTGGAAACTCTGTTTTATGGATATGAATGACAAGATACAAGCAGTAAAATGTTATTAGTTCCTTTAGTGTTATAGACAGGTCAGGCATATTTTTTATCAACCAGAGAAGGAGTTCCGGATAGCAATTAATAAAAAGAGTTGAAGGATTTTATCTGCGTGGGAAACAGGGCAAGAGTCAAGTAGGATAAGATGATCCTTTCAATAGAATAAGACAGTTTGTGATTACCTGGTTTGAAGGGGTATTTTATAGCTACACAGTTAAGGCTTCTCTACAGACCACAAGCAGAAAGCTATAATTCAAAGTGGAAAGGGATGATGATGATATGGGGAAGCCCAAGAAACAAGAAGAGACTGGGATTTTGGATACGGATCTTTAAGGAGCATAACAATAACCATAAAGAATATTATATTCATAAAGTAGCTGAAAGTATTCTAAGATCTACACTAACACTGGAATGGAGAAAGAAGATTCTGTCAATGGGGTGACTGCAATTAGGGGTACAGGGAGTAGGCAAGAGGGGATGGAATTTACTGAAGAAAACTGGCAAAGGAACCAAGGTACTGGTAGCAAATAATTAGAGAGGGAAAGGTAACTGAATTGGAAAACTCCAATAATTCATTTGGACTGTAGGCTTGAGACTGCTTTCGCTATCAAGTATCAATATCAGAGTACAGGCAAAGAGAAAGGAATAAGGGGATTCCGAAATGAAAGGCCAGCTCTGGTAGAGTTTTTAGTAGACTCTAGAACAGAAGCTGTTGTTAAAGAGATAATTAGTAGGATATATAAATATTGCACAATAACTACAGAAATCAATCCTAGGAGGTTAGAAATGATTGGGGAGAGAGACTGGATAAGCAATTCACAAGGAAACAATAGGATAATATATGTATGGTTCTCAAATATGCAACAAAGCCTAGAACATTTAGGATATTTGCTTGGATATGTTTGCATAGCTATTTTCTACCCCGAGCAGATTCTGAAGAATTTTTCTTTAGGTAGATTGCAAATGTTGGAGGTATGATGGAGAAAAAAGGAGTAATTGGGAACATATTTTTTGGGAATGCAATGAGTTGGAAAACTTTAAAAAATCCCTGCAGGCTACTCTGTCAGAAGTACTGGGTGAGCAAATTTGTGCAACTAAGGCAATGATTTTTTGGAGCTGTAATACAGAATCAGAATGGTCTAGACATACTAAAGCTTTGCTGAGTTTAATTCTGGTGGCTACCAAAAAAAACTATTACTAGAAAATGGAAAACAAAGTCTAAACCAACCATACTAGATGTAGTGAATATACTAAGAGAGATAAAAGAATTGGAAGTGGGATCTTTAAAAAAAGGGTAGGAGTAAATTGCATAGAAAAAATGGGAAATGTGGGAACATTACATGCAGAATAATGTTTTGGAGATGGAATGAGGTTTATGGGATGGCAGGAACTGAATGAGCTAAGCTAATTCTACAGAAGATATAAGTGATGTATAATGATTGCTTATGTCATAAGTGATACGTCAATAAAGATGTTTCTTGTTTACAAAAGAAAAAAACAAGACTTGAGTTATACCTGTATGGTACACTATACTCTTACCCATTTTGTATAAAATTGTGCTATGTAAATATGAATATGTCTGCCTTCAGTAATATGAATATGGAAGTGTATTGTTGTTCCTCTCTCTCTCTCTCTCACTGTCTTTCTTTCTCTGTATAAAATGGCTGGAATAATTGGTTAATATGGTGCTAAGAATACTAAGGCCACCACTACCCAAGGAGGTGGAATTATTCTGGCTTATTGTGAGATTTTTCACTTGCACTTAATAGCAAAAATCTTAACAGAATAAAAATAGTATTAATACAGTAAGAACATATATTCAGATAACCTATTTATTCCATGACACATGTATGTGGCTTTAGACTTTGTAAAAACATGATCATTTATTCTATTACACATTTTGTTAAATTCATAATGCATTAAACATATACTGTGCAAACAAGCAATAAATTAGGAGACAGCAAAAGGGAATATACTATACCACAAATATGCAGTGGCATATAGCCAGACTATCCACTTATACTGTACTGATGAGGACAAAAAGGCTGAAATGTGCATGACTACAGCTAGTGGGGTTCGGGTTTATTGGTCTTAATGTACTCATAAAGACTTAAGAAGTAAAACGTAAAAAGTCATATGTATTCAGAAGCTATGTAGCAGAAACAGTGATAAGAAATGTATTATCCTAACAACCCCCCCCCCATATATCCTTAGTTATTAAAATATTAATAATTATTATTAAAATAACGCCCTGTATAGATGCCCATAATGCTCTGGACCCAAATGGTTTGGGATGTGTGACAAGGCATGTAAGGATCCTAATGGCTGTTAGCCCAGTAACAACTTATGAACATACAAACCTACAAAGGGTTATTCGGCTATATCCCATGGGCCTCCACTATAAGAGGTTTACTATGTTACACAGTGAAGACTCTTATTTTGTCTGGGTCTTTCTTGCAGCTTTTACTGAATGGTTTTATATATAAAATTATAAGAAAACAGAGAAAGAGAATGCTACAAGGAATAGTGAATTGTTAATAAATAAAAGTATCTGTTTACTTCCAATCTGGCTCAAGGGCCACTGGGAGCTCAGTATTCCAGATTTTAAAGGTGCCTTATATAACATAGAATGAATTATGGAAATTGCAGATATAGAGCACTTGACGATAGTAATGCATGCATCATGTAATATGTGGACATTTAGAACATCATTTACAGCAGCTCTGATAGTATTCCAGTGGAACAATTTCTAGTATTATGCATAGCCTCTGAAAGCATTATTAATTGGAACAGTACTAGTCAAAAGGTATTTTAAGTCTGGTAATTGAAATCTTAGCAAAGTTAGTCAAATACATTCAGCTGATATTGCTGCAGGAAGGTGGTGAAGACTAGTAGAAATTCAGAGGGTCTGAACTGCTCAGGTTCCATAGTTCAAGTTTAGAAAAGAAGACAGAAGGTCTGATTAGTCTGGAAGTATGGCTGATGAAAGTAATCTGAGGGATTTGATAAAGCAGTATCAGGAAATGGAGTGGCCTGAAGTGGGAGGCAGTCTCCCCGTGAGGATCAATTTGTATTTAAGGAACCCTTTTGACATTATGTGGCATTCTGTGTCTATCCAAGCTTCTCAAAGAAATGACAATGATGTTGTCTGTCAAGGAGATTTAACAGAATCATACAGATCTGGTTAAGTGATTTGGAGTTTTGCAGTGCTGGCAGCTGCTGAGTTGAACAGCATTTTTTAGGGTAGGAATCATAATTCCTTTCCCTAAGAGTTTTCTGGATTTGCTGGTTAGTAAGAAAATTTGGAGTTATGCATTCACTTTGTATTGTACTTTCTAGGGGCGTTTTGTGAAAGAGAGTGTGTGGTTAAGTCATTGCCATAGCTATTTGAAGGCTGGCACAACTACATACATCAACTGCTGGGGTTAGTTATATGCCAGTTTGTTGTTAGTGTGTACTGTGTTGCATTGGCTGTAAAAATCATGGATTCTCTTGTATTTGTTTATTTATTTATTTATGTTTCCATTTGTTGACTGGGAATAATCTGACTGAGCTAAAAGTCCATTTTCTGCCAAGGTCTGAGGAGAAAATCTTCATGGTTATACAACAGGGGGTGGGAGGTTGGCATAATGGTTAAGGTGGTTGCCTTACAGACACAAGGCACAAGGTTTGATTCTCACATGGGGTAATTGGCTAGGCTTAAAATGGTCCACAAGGGCAGTTAGCCTAGTCCTTATCTATGAACCTATGAACACAGATAACAAAAATCAAATATGCACAGACATTCCTTAATTCATATACAAAACAAATATAAAATGCAAATATAAGATTAAGAATGTAGATAGTATAGTTGTTAAAGGGGATATAAGAGGAGATGGAGAAATTAGGATGGGTAGGAGTTGGAGAGGACAGAGAAGAATATACAAAACAAATATAAAATGCAAATATAAGATTAAGAATGTAGATAGTATAGTTGTTAAAGGGGATATAAGAAGAGATGGAGAAATTAGAATGGGTAGGAGTTGGAGATAGGATGGACAGAGAAGAAATGCAGGTACTAGGACAAGTCCAAGTGGAGGTTAGATAGGTTTGTCTTTTGCAGAGTAATTTTTTAAACTTTACTCTCATGATTAAGATCTGAGGGACTTGAGTTCCACAGCTTGGTTCCATGAATAGAGTACTGGGAGTCACCAAAGTGGTTGTTTGATTTGACAACTTCTAGGAGTTTTTGGATCTGAAATCTTAGGTTCATACAGAATTTTGTATGTGTATTTTAACTGGTTAAAAGTACTTTAGATCTAACCAATTAATCTTATGAACTGTTTCACAATGATGAGTTTTTGCTTTAGCATTTGTTTCTAATTTTAATGTTTTGGAATATTAGTTAAGGATATAGGAGACATAAAGAAATTTGGGTTGTAACAGAATTTGGGCTGTATTTAGTTGTGCTGTTTCTGTTAGGTATGTTTTTGATTTGTAAAACATACCTCAATTCTTTGCGAGACAAGTTGTTACGGTTACATAGTCAATACATTTCCTGAAGGATAATTCATGACCCATGACTATGCCTAAAAGTTTGGCATGGGAGACTTGTTCAAATGGTGTGTCATTTTGTGAAGTAACAGATTTTATTGGAGCAAAATACAAGTAGTTTACTTTTGATGGCATTTAATGAAATTAAGTCTTTAAGGCAATGCTGTAGGCTTTGAAGCTTAAGCTATGTGGAATGCTTCAAATGACTGAGGTAGTTAGCAGTATAGATATTGCTGGAGTAATCTGCATAATGTACTAAAGTGGCATCAGGAATCACTCATGTCGATCAACTCTGAGTTCCAATTAAAAAATAGCCAAACGAACTTTGGTCAACCTTGGGGGTAAGTTTTTTGCAGGGGTAATGCCCCGTACAACCCTCCTGTGAGGGGATACCCCCACAAACTTATATACACCTACTTTGAGGTTACACAACAATGTAGAAAAAGAAAATTCCACTGTCAGTGAACATTGTTTATCCATACTTCTTCAATCAATCAGTGCTCACTCAAAAAGTTATTGATCAGCTGACACATTCCCCAGGAATCTTGGCATGCTTGTCATTTGCTAAGATATTGTACAGAACTGGTCCAAGTATTAAACCTTGAGGAACACATATATTATTGGTCAAAAAAAGCAGAAACTACTTGTGATCATTTTATTGCTTGCTGTTGTTTGGACAAATAACTTTTGAACCATTCTAACGTCTTGTGTGCCAGATCTAGATCAGCAACTTTTGTGAAAGGAGAGTGAGAGAGACATTATCAAAAGCCTTAGACAGATCTAATAGAATAGCAGCAGTGTAACGTCTCTTGTTTTTGCTAGGATTACTAGTGTTTTAGGATAGACAAAAGAGCATTTTCAGTTCTGAATCCAGGTTGAAAACTATGCTGTGTGCTTGATAAATTATTTATAAGGTCATGTAACAGCTGCTTTCAAGCATTTTATAGTTTGGGGATACTATGGCAAAAGGTGTAAAATTACTGAAGGAATTTATTTATTCCTCCTTTATTAAGCATTGCATCCATAGGATTGGAAGGTAAGATTCAGTTATGGATTTATTTAGAAGTATTACGAGAAGATAGGCTACAACTTAAACATTTTCAGATGGAAGAAGTTCAGGAGCTAGTGAGGTAGGTTTTAGCATTTATGGTATTTTTTATCTGAGTCAAACTTGCTACAGGTTCAGTATATCAAACAAGTAATTTGAGTCATTATTGCTTGGTATAAGGTTGTTATTTTCCACAGAGAAATTAAATATGTCTATGAAATAATTTATGAAAATAGAGGCAATATTAATATCAACTTAACTGGCTAAGAACTTTGTTATTATTTACCCAGTATTGTTTGGATTACTGTGATGCTGGAATAGTTGCTAATTAAAGAAAATTAGCTTGATTTTCCTAGTGATAATTTAACCTGTTTTCTAAGTGTGTTATAATTTTGAAGCGACTGGGCTGTTTGATATTTTTTCCAGCATCTCCACACTTTGTCCTTGAATGACATTAGTCCCTTAACCTCTGTTGACATCCAAGGTGCAGCAATGGATTTAACCTTTTTTTCTTACGTCTGAGTGCAGTAAAGTTATGATAGTTAGAAAGGCATGATTAAAGCAGTCGACACCCTCATCTAGGGGTAAATATTTTAAAGAGTGCCATTTGCATTATTTTAGTAATTCATTGAATGTGTCCTTGTGAAAATGTCTTTTGGTTCATGTCCATTTGAAAATTATATTTCTGGCAATTTTCTGTTGACACCACATAAAAAAGGGTTAGATGATGGTCGCTGAGAGAGAGTGGTAAGCTACCTGAAGAGAGAATGTGACTAGTTTGACTTATTAGTGTCTAGTTAATAAATGTTTCCTTGCTACTGCTTTTGTGTATTCTAGTGTCAGTTATTATTTGTGTGAAACTGAAGAAGTTAATGTTTGATGCAGATTATGTATTACTGTTGTTCTTAACCCAAATTATGAGACCACAATATTTTGTGTTAGTAGAGATCCAGGATAAAGTATCTTCAAGAGCAAAAATATTCTTATTGATTAAGTCTGGTGGAATATAAATGAGTGCTATGCTAAATATCGCTGTTTTTAATTACTTTATCCACCCAAACTAATTACTTCATCTATAAAACACCCCTAAAAGTTGACCTGATAGTTAGGGATCTGGGAACATATGTAGACAGTAATCTGGTATTAAACCAACATGTAGCCAAAACAGTAAGAAAATCATTCTGTGTCACCCAACTCATAAGCAAGGGTATGGATCGAGGTCCAAATAAGTAAATAGCATCATTTTACTCAACCTGTATCAGACCCATCATTGAATAGAATGCCCACTTTGGCATGTATCTAACCAGGTGCTTGCAACAGTTGGAATGCCCTCAAAGATTCCTCACCAGGAGAAACCACGATACAAATACCCTGTCCTACACAGATCGCCTTAAGGTCCTATCTCTGCACTCAGTTTCCTAAGGTTACTGTGAGGTAATCTATGCGTAGCATGTAAGGCATTCTCAGATCCAGCTATAATGGATCTCTTGCACATCTGCAAGACAAACAGCACCAGAAACAGTAGAACAAGGACATGAACTTTGCCTGTGACATAAATAGAATCTGCTGGAGGGACCAATATGAGCCTCAAAGGATCCCTGTGCTGTGGAATAAGCTCCTCATCTATGTGAAGCAGAGTTCATCAAAAGAAACTTTGAACATTGGGTGAGAAATCGCAAATTCACCCCTGGTCTGGATCTCAATTATTTTATTTTTGATGCTTTTGATATATGTAGGAAATATTCACATTCCACAAGTGGGCTGAAGGGTATTGTAGAATTGTGAATTATAGGAGATAGCCCAGGGTTACGTCTAGTGTCACCCCATAGTGCTAAGTACAGTGATCGTAAAGAGCAATGGAGCACAAGTGTTAAAATGATTTTGTGATATTACTCATCTTGTTTTTTATTTTTGTTTTGTTTTTTGCTGAAGATTTATGCATGGGGAGATATATGAACATATAATAATTTAGAGAGGATAGTTAAGAAGGTAGTTATTTTCTGCTGAGCTACTGAAAATTAGGTAATGATCAGAGAAGTGCTGAGGTATTTTACTGGTGGTGCTGACATGAGGATGGATTAAAGGGCAATGAATGATATTGTATAGTCCAAGCCAAGTAAGTGTGACAAGAGTAACATGGTGTGAGTATTAACAGTAACTTTGAATACTGCAACCATTGTTTTATTAAAGTGTTTTTGAGACATTTTTATTTGGCTCCCCATTAAAATGTTAGCACTCGTAATGTTGAGTGCTGACAGACTGAAAAAAAAGGACGAAAACTCAGGAGAAGAGTGAAGCTCAAACATTACTCTCCTTTAAACAGTTTACAGATAAACTATTTATGACCCCCAGTTTAAACAATGCACTCTTATTTTGCTATAGGTAGTTTACTGGTTACTGCCTTTTTTAATTCCTCCTGACATTTGGGTTTCTAATACCATGACAGGAATGGACCACATTCCTAAGTCAAAGTAGGATTAAAGTTCATTAAATTAGCATTGTTTCCGTCTTTGATGTTAGTCACACGTGCTATTCACACTGGTTATTACTGGTTACCAGACTGTTGTTAATGATATTCACTAATTTCACGTGGTAAAATACGTGTTATTAACATGGCTGACAGTAATTCTGACTCTGTTGCTAAGTATAGAACTGCATAGCATGTCATACAACATATCTGTCATTCTGGCAACTACTTGTAGCATTTTATCTGTATTAACAGTGACAGGAATTTTGTTTGCAACATTCCTCTAGTTTAACACTCTCAGTTTCATTTTGACTATATTCCTTTATCTTATCACTCTCAGTTTCATTTTGACTTTTTACTTATTGCAATATTTATTTTTAGTTTCCATTTCCTGCTACAGAGTTCTGCTGATGTAGTTTTCAGATTTGTTGGCCAAACATAAGTAATCCTCCTGCATAGTAACTCTGGTATGTAAAGGCATCCACTCCGTACCTCTCACAACTTTATTTTGGCAGAATGTCAGAATTTTGCCTCAAATATTTGGTTCGATCGTCATAAAATCTGTGGTTTTCTAGCAAATCACAGAGGACTGAACTCAGTAAATAATGACCAACTAATGAAATATATTTAAGTTTCAGACTTTATATCCTTCAGAAAATGTATGTGAACATAAATCCTGTTATTCTAGCAGCTCTCTAAGTTTATAAGAGCGATATTTAAAATCTGTCCCATTGTTATGGCCATTGTCCCCCCATTATTTTAGGCTTTGTCCAGATTTCTTATGTTAAGAAATTGAGAAGTATGATCCTGTCTTAACAAACTGCATTATATAATTGCATCGGGGGTTTCAATCCTGCTGAAAGCTAAACTGAAGTTTCTTTAAGTTACATCAGAGTATAAAAGGGGTGGGTGTGTGTTTGTGTGTGTGTGTATGTATATAAATATATGTATATATATATATATATATATATATATATATATATATATATATATATATATATATAAATATATATATATATATATATATATATATATATATATATATATATATATATATATATATATATATATATATATATATATCCTGACTAGAGATGGATAATCTGTGAATACCACTATGTCTGCCTTTCATACTTCTGGTCTTCAGCACTCAATGACATTTTATTACACTGCTGTTTGCTTAGCAGGGCATTTCCTTCTGCTATAATATTCTACACATTTTCTCAATGCTTTAGCTAGCCTTTCAGCCACCCACTTTCTCATACTTCATCTTAATTATCTCTACCTACTGTCTCCCACTTTAACTGCCCAGCTTTTGTAATAATAGTCATAGCAATGGCTTAGCTGTCTTTGTAATCATGCACAGTGCAAGTGCTTGATCTCCCACGTCTTGCTTCTTTATGTATGGTTCTTGTTCTCCCATCTCTCTATCTCGTCACTATTTTGCTAAGCTAATTTCTTGAAAGTGGTTTTGTTTGTTTTCTTCGCATTCATTTTTTTTCTCCTTGGTGCAAGTAGATTCTCCATGAATCCAGTTCTAATTACCATTCTTTTTATCATGCAGCACCAATTTCTTATCTAGTCTGTATTAACTTTCTCCTGAACAACTCCTTCTCGGACTTTACCCCTGACCTTCTCCATCACCTTTTGATAACTCACCAACATAAAGATCCTCACTCATCTATTCAGTTTTTCATTATTTACTTCCTCTCCCCATACTTCTCAACTATCCAGATTTTCACAGGATGTCCAGATTCCTATCTCATATTTTTGGCCTCTTCCTTGTAAAATTTGTGGTTTTATGGCAAATAATTGAGGACTGAAGTCCTTAAATTATGACAGACAATTGAGTTTCAGATTTTATATCCTTCAGAAAAGGCATGTTAACACAGCACATTTTATTCTAGCAACTTGTTAAGTTTATAAGAGCAATATTTAAAATTAAACCCTATTTTTTGGTCTTTGCCCGCCCATCATTTTTGGCTTTGTCCAGATTTCTTCTGCTGAGAGGTTAAGAAGTATGCCCCTCCCTCCACCATATATTACCAATTACTCTTTCACTATATGTGCTATTTATTTATTTTATTTGCATTTGTTAAATGGGGTAGATCACTGATCTCCACGGATCTTTTACAGAATTAGCCCAGGAACACTGTTTGGTTAATTGATTTGCTTATTACCAGACAGTTAGGCAATGGAAGCTGAAAGAATCAAACCCTGGACCAATGGGCCACAGGAAACAGCTTATTAACAGCTCCTTAATCCTCTGCTCCAACTGCAGTACAAACTTTCTGCTCCAACTGCAGTACAAACTTATCTCAAATATGATCCCTATTTACGTTCATTTCAAAATTATAGACTGAGCTCCTATTCTCCCACCTCTAGTTTATGTCACACCACTCTGTTTGTATGCATCTATTCCAGACCTCCATGGGAATCCTTATCTATCCCTATCCCATTGCACTACGGCAACATATAATCACAAATCTACTTAAGTGGTAGAGTTGCTGCCTGCATATATTTTCCTGACTCACACCTAGAAATAAACAGCTCATTAGTACCTATATCTGCACTACTAAAACAAGTGAAATGTGTTTATTTATACCACCATCATCCCATTATTTTTACTTCTGAGTGGCAATATAAATATGAATCCAGACCTTAACCACTCTTGTATATCAATATTATTTTTGAATCAAGTTAATGACTGACTTCTGATTCTAAAGGGAAGCTTATTACATACTCATAGAATGCATTGTATAAAACAGCTTTCACATTTTTTTTCACTTGCTGATATGCATTTTTTGGAAGGGACACTTTTTTTGTAATGCTGCCTGCTGCTGATTAGCTACCTCTTTGCAAACCAAGGGGCCATGATATAGTCAGCCACCATGGTAAATACCTAGTTACACATTCAAGGTTTAATATGCAATGAGCATCAGAGAGGCTGTGCCACTCACGTTGTAAGTAATGTAATCCTTCAAGGTTTCCCTGCCCCTAGGAGCCAGCATACCTGCATGGTCTCCAGTACCCACCAGGGACTCTACCACCAAGTTACACAAAGATACTTCTTCACACAGTCATCCCAGAAGAGGGTTTAGCCAGCAATGCTGCATCAGTCTTCTCATCCTTTGCCAGCTCCAGTAGATGCCTGAGCTGCTAATTTTTCTAGAGTCACCTCTGTCATAGGCCTTTATCCCCCTAGTGCACTGCAGCTCATGTCTTATTGATATTTATTTTAGTATTATGTTCCCCAATTAGATGTTACTGAATGTCATACATAGTGGTACAACCAGGAAAAAGGGGTTTTCATAAGGTAATGTATAGCGCTGGGGTTAGAGGCAGGGGTGTAGTTAGGGTTAGCAAACAAGTAAGGTAATGCATGGGGGCTTTATCCATAGAAATGGGGTTGTGTGCATGCATGTGTGTGTGTGTGTGTGTATATATATATATATATATATATATATATATATATATATATATATGTATACAGTATGTGTGTATGTATATATATATATATATATATATATATATATATATATATATATATATATATGTGTATATATGTATATATATATATATATATGTGTATATATATATATATATATATATATATATATATATATATATATATATATATATATATGTATATATATATATATATATGTATATATATATATATATATATATATATATATGTATATGTATATATGTATATATATATATATATATATATATATATATGTATATATATATATATATATATATATATATATGCTAAAATTAAGTCATCCCAGAAATGTCTGTAGGAGACGGACAGTATTTTGAGACACTCAGTGTAAGATACGGAGCTCAGACCCTTAATCTTCTTAGTAAGTTGGGAATCTTTCAAATTGGACCAAGTTCCTTTACAGGTACATGCCAAAGGGATAACTGTATTCAATAATTGTACTAGAGAAGTTTGATAACATCCTTAGACTTAGAACATACACCACTGGAAATCAGCTAGACAAGGGAGAAGCATCTTTTAATTACTGTGGGTTACATGGTTGTCAAGGGACAACTCGTTCACAAATGTGTGCAGGATGTGATAGTATTTGTCTTGAGGTGGATATCGTTGGTGTGATAGAAACATAGATGCTCACATTTTCCAAAGGTAACCATGCTGCAATTTTTACATTTAGTTTAAGGCCATGGTCTTGGCACCAAGTACATGCTAACACTTCTTGGAGAATACAGGAGTTACTGTGAGAGTTTTTGATGGCATCAAGTTTGCAGTCATCACTAAATTTGGTCAGCTAAAGGCCTTTGATACCAGATGACAAATAAAGGCAAAATAGGAGTAGCCCGAGTAGCAAGGCCTGGTGGACACCACTGATAACAAGCCTCTTGGAAGACAGTATGCCTCCTGCCTCCTCCATTTATTTGTTGGGTTCTGCCAGTGAGGCAGTTTGCTATCCAGTGGGTAACACAGAGGTTTATGTTAAGTTTGATTAACTCCTCTATTATCCCTGAGTGTGGAATGGTGTCAAAGGCCTTGGCTAGGTCAACATATAAAATATGTACCAGTTTGCTTTTGCTCAGGGCCGCAGATATTCTGTCAAAGGGTTAGCAGGCAGGAATTACCTTTTACAAACCCATCTGATTTGAGTTAATGGGCTACAGACTTTGATTTTATAAGTCAATAATACCGTATTCCACTGTTTTGCAGTCAAGGCCTGTAAGGAATATGATCAGTCGTGGGACATGTTTCGTGAAGATAGATGACCACTGCTGTTCTCCATGCCTCAAGTATGAAGCATATTACTATTTGTATAATAATGTAGTCTGTCAAATCACACCTACCCAGGGCTGTGATAATATTTTTTTGTTTTGCTGGAAAATGATCACTACTGAGCAAACTGCCAGGCCTGGGGGACAAGTAAGTCTATGTTGCTTGTATGTTACATTATGATGTGTATTGAGTGGACATGCAAATGCTTAAAAATGCTATATTTTGCTTAAAAAAATGAATTTCTGATTGTTAGTGAGTAAATATCCAACTTAGGACCCATGTGTATAACATTAGCAATTACGTTTTTAATCATGAAACATGGTGATATTGCCATTACATAAGTAACAGTTCTGTATAAATTATTATCTTGCATACATTGCAACTACACAAAAATCACAATGCATACACCCCCATCTGCACCTATTTCATCAATTAGTACCTTAGCAAAAAAAATACTTGGAACTGTACTGGTATGGCGTACATGTTTTTGTACAAAAAAAATCATTCCATATAACAGATTTTCCAAAATAATTACTAATTAACCCTTTACTTACCTACAAACATTTCTTTAATTAACTCGTTTCAACTTTCATATAGTATTCATGTAACCAATTTCCAAATTCATGCAAGCTATGTTGGTTTTCTTCTTGCCCACTGTGCCAATTTATTTTTTCTTTTCATCTTTTCACCAAAACTTCACCTTACTGACTTGAAAAAATGATTTTATGTACAAGCCAAGCTAGTTACCAGTTTGTTATACTTGAGACAGACAGCATTTGTACTCTTAATAATTTAAAGAATTAGAAGGAGCCAGACTGAGAGGTTACTCTTAATAATATAAGTAACTACTGCTTTATTCTCTTTGCTAACATTACAAAAAGTGTGTCCAGCCAGACACCTACAAACAGGCCAACATTTCTCTAAGGCAGTCTTGCACGCAACATTTCATAAATGTTTCTTTGTTTAAATAATTTTAGACCCTTGTGGAGGAGTCCATCATTTTAGGAAACTAAAAATCTAAACGTTATGTCAGGTTTAGATATAAACATTCAGAAAGACTTAGTTTAGCCACCACCCTATTATATTTAACGACCTTTAACATACAAAAGTGAATACCTGGGAACATTCCTCATTCTACAGTTTCAATGTGACACCCACATAAAATGTTTTTGTATTTTGAAAGAAGTAATATCGGCTTCACTAGATTGTATTTATTTATGGTCTTCTTAAACAGTTCAGTCTGCCATAACACTGATTTCAGGCTTGTACTTTTAAACATCTGATTTCTTTTTCCTACACATCCCACAGCATTGTTTTAGGACCACTTAAAAACTTTGGTAACGAGTATCTTAAATGAGTACAGTTCAAGCACTTCTTTAAATATCTTATTTTAATCTCAGAAATGAACAGTTCTACATGGAATGTTTAAAGAATGGAAATACCATTCTAAAACACATCATTATAAAATAACAGACAAGGCTTGAAGTGATACAATTCTATTGCAGAAAACTGCTAAATTAAAACAAGAAGGTAGAACAAATGGAAAAAAATGATTGGAGAGCCATATTTCACATTCTAGGTTCTAAATAAAATTATTTAGTTATTATAGCTATAAAAAAACACAACTTATCTTGTATGTATTGGCAGAGATCCTTTTAAAGTTATATAGAAATTCAGCAGCTGGTTTCTTATAACATAAAAATATTCTTACAGCACATTAATTAAAAATTAAATTTGAAAGAACAAAATACTGCAATGGCCCCTTAGCCAGGCCTTTTATTATTGTTATCATTATTCTGGGGTGGCCATGGTGGTGCAGTGGTTAGTGTTGTCGCCTCACAGCAAGAGATTCTCTGGTTCGATTCTCAGCTAAGATGCCTTCTGTGCGGAGTCTGCATGTCCTACCCGCATTCACATGGCTTTCCTCTGGGAGCTCTGGTTTCCTCCCACATTCCAAAGACATGCAGTAGGTGGACTGGGCACTCTAAATTGGCCGTAGGTGAGACTGTGTGCGCGAGTGTGTGGTACGAATGAACTACTGTGGCAGGGCTAGCCACCCTTTGGTGTAAACCTTGACTAGAGATGATTGTCACTGCTGAAATGACACCCTGACCCGATGTGCAAAAAGGGGTTGAGGATGGATAGATTACTATTTTTCTCCTGATGACCATCAAGTTTTGCTATTATTCGGTTTTCATTTGCAGAGCCTTCATGCATGCAGCCAAGGGGATTTTTTCTTTGCATAATGCTAACCTTGTCTTTGGTGGCTGACTTGGACACCCATGTTACCACTGGGTGTTCTATGCTTTTCATAACGTTTCTGTGTATCCACTTTCCATTTTCATGCCAGCCATGTGGTTTTCTTCTTGCCTACATGTCTCTGCCCCTTTAAAACTGCCATAATCATCTTGGGATTGCAAACCTCATGTCACCCAGGCATGTGTCAGCATGCACGTGTATGAGAGCATCTGGCCTACTGGCTCCACCATGTGCGTTCCTCGGGACAGGCATGCAGACACAAGCCCATCACTCTAATTCTCCTGTGTCCAGTGTATGAGATCATGAGATGCTTGTCGGTTTTAGCTTGTTTGTAGTCAGATCTTTGTCTCACTATGTCATAGGCCAAAAAGTGGGGGATCAGTCTTGCTATCATTAAATATGAAAGACAAAGAATAAAACAGTATATAGTACACTACGGTACTTTGGTGTATTAAATATGATGAAAATCACTGCTAATCCAATAACCATGCTCTGCAGTAAGTTGTCAAGTTAAAAAAGTTAAAAGTGACACAAGCCTGAAACAAACTATCTATTGCCTAGATATTTATATCAATACTCCAGACATGAAGCTCTGTGGCCTGACAATGCATTGCTGCAACCTGAGATAGCAACCAATAACACTGGGAACAAAAACATTCTCTCTTTTTTTTGCTAACCTATAAGTGATGAACTATGGCAACTGATGTAAAGAGCTGGGGCTTGACGTTTGCATGGGAGGCATCATATCATGGTAAGTAACTGTGGTATATGGAATACAAACATTAGGGCGGGTACAAATAAAATTAACACAAACTTTAAATATTAAAAAAATGTTTTCTCACTCAGCGCTGGTGCCTCTGCAAACTGGCACTGGTATTATAGGCCACATCAGCCCAGCGTTTCTTATATCTCTAAGTTTGTGATACTAGAGAAGTACTGCGGCTCTGTATTTATTTAACTGAATAAATAAATAAATAAATATGTGCATATATCTCTAAGTTTGTGATACTAGAGAAGTACTGTGGCTCTGTATTTATTTAACTGAATAAATAAATAAATATGTGCATATAGCTCTAAGTTTGTGATACTAGAGAGGTACTGTGGCTCTGCATTTATTTAACTGAATAAATAAATAAATATGTGCATATAGCTCTACATTTGTGATACTAGAGAAGTACTGTGGCTCTGCATTTATTTAACTGAATAAATAAATAAATAAATATGTGCATATAGCTCTAAGTTTGTGATACTAGAGACGTACTGTGGCTCTGTATTTATTTAACTGAATAAATAAATAAATACATGCATATATCTCTAAGTTTGTGATACTAGAGAGGTACTGTGGCTCTGCATTTATTTAACTGAATAAATAAATATGTGCATATAGCTCTACATTAGTGATACTAGAGAAGTACTGTGACTCTGTATTTATTTAACTGAATAAATAAATAAATAAATATGTGCATATAGCTCTAAGTTTGTGATACTAGAGAAGTACTGTGGCTCTGTATTTATTTAACTAACTAAATAAATATGTGCATATAGCTCTAAGTTTGTGATACTAGAGAAGTACTGTGGCTCTGTATTTATTTAACTGAATAAATAAATAAATATGTGCATATAGCTCTAAGTCTGTGATACTAGAGAAGTACTGTGACTGTATTTATTTAACTGAATGAATAAATAAATAAATATATACATACATGCATATAGCTCTAAGTTTATGATACTAGAGAAGTATTGTGACTGTATTTAACTGAATAAATAAATATGTGCATATAGCTCTACATTTGTGATACTAGAGAAGTACTGTGACTCTGTATTTATTTAACTGAATAAATAAATAAATATGTGCATATAGCTCTAAGTTTGTGATACTAGAGAAGTACTGTGGCTCTGTATTTATTTAACTGAATAAATAAATAAATAAATATGTGCATATAGCTCTACATTTGTGATACTAGAGAAGTACTGTGACTCTATTTAACTGAATAAATAAATAAATAAATATGTGCATATAGCTCTAAGTTTATAATACTAGAAAAGTACTGTGGCTCTGTATTTATTTAACTGAATAAATAAATAAATAAATAAATATGTGCATATAGCTCTAAGTTTGTGATACTAGAGAAGTAATGTGGCTCTGTATTTATTTAACTGAATAAATAAATAAATAAATATGTGCATATAGCTCTATATTTGTGATACTAGAGAAGTACTGTAACTCTGTATTTATTTAACTGAATAAATAAATAAATAAATATGTTCATATAGCTCTAAGTTTGTGATACTAGAGAAGTATTGTGACTATTTATTTAACTGAATAAATAAATATGTGCATATAGCTCTAAGTTTGTGATACTAGAGAAGTACTGTGACTGTATTTATTTAACTGAATAAATAAATAAATATATGCATATAGCTCTAAGTTTGTGATACTAGAGAATGCCAATTGCTCTGTATTTATTTAACTAAATAAATAAATATGTGCACATAGCTCTTAAGTTTGTGATACTAGAGAAGTACTGTGGCTCTGTATTTATTTAACTAAATAAATAAATATGTGCATATAGCTCTAAGTTTGTGATACTAGAGAAGTACTGTGGCTCTGTATTTATTTAACTAAATAAATAAATATGTGCATATAGCTCTAAGTTTGTGATACTAGAGAAGTACTGTGGCTCTGTATTTATTTAACTAAATAAATAAATATGTGCATATAGCTCTTAAGTTTGTGATACTAGAGAAGTACTGTGGCTCTGTATTTATTTAACTGAATAAATAAATAAATATGTGCATATATCTCTAAGTTTGTGATACTAGAGAAGTACTGTGGCTCTGTATTTATTTAACTGAATAAATAAATAAATAAATAAATAAATATGTGCATATAGCTCTAAGTTTATAATACTAGAAAAGTACTGTGGCTCTGTATTTATTTAACTGAATAAATAAATAAATAAATGCATATAGCTCTAAGTTTGTGATACTAGAGAAGTAATGTGGCTCTATATTTATTTAACTGAATAAATAAAGAAATAAATATGTGCATATAGCTCTACATTTGTGATACTAGAGAAGTACTGTGACTCTATTTAACTGAATAAATAAATAAATAAATATGTGCATATAGCTCTAAGTTTGTGATACTAGAGAAGTACTGTGACTGTATTTATTTAACTGAATAAATAAATATATGCATATAGCTCTAAGTTTGTGATACTAGAGCGGTACTGTGATTCTGTATTAATTTAACTGAATGAATAAATAAATAAATATATACATACATGCATATATCTCTAAGTTTGTGATAGTAGAGAAGTACTGTGACTCTGTATTTATTTAACTTGAATAAAATAAATAAATATGTGCATATAGCTCTACATTTGTGATACTAGAGAAGTACTGTGACTCTATTTATTTAACTGAATAAATAAATAAATACATACATGCATGCATATAGCTCTAAGTCTGTGATAGTAGAGAAGTACTGTGACTCTGTAAAGGGCATTCATGCCTGAGGAATGACAGTTCCTAGAAAGGAAATGAGAGCTAAGTTGCTGAAATGTAGAATGGAATAAGCAGGCTTAAAGACAGACTCTGCGAAACTGTTGTCACTAAAGGATAGGAAGAATATTAGTGAAACATGAAAAACATAGGGCATTAGATACAGTGCCATGCCAAACTGCAAGCAAATGGTCAAGATACCTAGCAAGTGTCCGTAAGCTGAAACCACAGATCGCTGGTTTTGGGAAAGCATTTAGGAGATCCTTCCTCACTGCATTACTAGCTGCTCCCTGAAAAGAATGCAGCATAGTGCAATAAGCAGGATGAAACAAACTGGTTGTACACCCACCATGGCTGATGTATAAAGTTCCCTGCATATGTTACCGAATGGTTCTAGTGCTCATCACCTTCTCGTCAGCATTTTCACGAACACTGAAATCTGGCCATTATATGTACATGTATAAGATTTATTGTGCTTGAAATTATATGATAGCATGGTCTGAGTAAGAAAAGCTAAGTAGCATAGGAGAAGAGCCTCTCTGGGCCTTCAATCATGAGATAATGCTAGTTGTAAAAGCAATAATATATTATTCTACCATCAGATGTGTAGAGTTACTTATGTTAAGGAATGATTCTAAGTCTGCCACAAGGTATATGGGGGTATCAACACTAACTGGGATTACCATTACAACATTAGATGGCAGGTGAGTTACAATTTCAAAATGGAGATATCATTACAATATCTGATGTACTGCAGCAGCAGTGCTTTAAAATGATATATTACTATACCTCTGAGTATACAGAAGTGTGCGTATCATGGGACAAGTCTGAATTAGCATGTCTGTTGAACTGTGATTATTCAACCAAATTGTCTATGTACCATAAATACTGTGTGGGAAATGTGGAAGGTGCTATGACACCATAGTGGACTCCCTGCGTCCATCATGGCTGAATTAATATAGCACAATGCTGTATCAGCATCTAGCCAATGGAGCACTGGGCAGCCATTTCATACCACTTCTATTTTCTATAGGAAACACCATAGCGTGCAAAGAGCTGGTGCTCGACGTTTGCATGGGAGGCATGGTGTCATGGCGAGTAACTGCAGTATATGGAATAAAAACAATAGGGTGAGTACAAATAAAATAAACACAAACATGTCTGTTTTCCATAAGGATTAATTATAAGCATAATGTTTACACACTCCTTATTTCAATGCTGATGAAAAGACATCACAGTACACCATTCTTCTTAAATATGAATCTAACTCAAGCTTTTGTTTCTTTGTACTGGTTTCTTTCATGTGACTCACCATGGCTACACTTATCTTACTGAAATGCTATTTTAACTCTGGTGATGTCTATTAGCAAAATACAGTTGGAGGGCAAAGCTCAATCATAATTCTGCTGACAATGCAGCAGAAGTCCCTGTTGGCTTTTGGCCTCCATTTTATTAATCACACGGTGGCATTTTTCAACAGAGGGTCAAAGGGCATCTTTGCTGGGGGAAAGGATAACAAAAAATAATAAAGCTATGGACATATTTCACTCTCCGTTTTACATACATGCACAAGGCATATTAAACTTTGAATAGTGATACTAATGTACATTAGATAATGGTAAAGAAAATAAATTATTAAGAAAATACAAAGATGACTGTGCTATTTGACTGTAATTGCGGCAAATTGTGAGAATGCTCCTGTAATGACAGATAATCTCCTACATCACAGATATTTGCTTTTGATTTTAATTAGCTCTTACCATCTGCCACATTAACAAAGCACTGCATATTAGTGTTGTATAGATTGACTCACATATAATCCTAATTCTTTTCTATAGCCACCTCTCTTACCGTACACAAAAAGGCTAATTTTATAGTTTACAGTTCAACCCATAATACTGTTGGACTTGAATGAACTCAGTGACCCTGTGTAATTCTCTCTCTTTCTGTCTTTCTCGTTCCCCCCTTCTCTCGCACGCACACACGTCTTTTGAACTCAGTCACTGACACTACTGTCAGTAGGCAACTGACAGGTGTTGTCCTTGATGACTGCTTCTGATTGGGCAGGAAAGAAGGTGTGTTATTTATGCATACATTCATTGTTTCATAGAGATTTAAGATAATCTTATAGGTAGGTGGCAATAAAGAATTCACTTTGGAGTCCACAGTGCATCATTAATCCTATTTTACATTTTAGGGTACTCATTTCTTCAATCAGTGTTGCAGGTTTTCTGTTTTTTTAACCTTCTACGACCTACAGCTTCATGTTTCTTTTTCCCCTCTGGTGCTATGAAACTCTAATACTTACACACCTACTAAGCAATTTGATCCCCATCAGTATGCTGTATTTTCTCTTTTTCTGTAATGGTAAACCATTCATATTCTAATACTCCTGGAAAAATCATCACTTAATTCCCAGGTTTACTATGTTTCCTATAGACTTATTTCTGTGTTCTTTGATCATGCACTGCCACATCATTTTACCGCATTGCCACTTGTCCATTTTAATCTATCTCCTAAATAATATTTTTTTGTTATTGAATTCACTATTGCACTACTGTGTCTAAAGCCCTCCCTGTACCTATGCCTATAGCTGTCTCTCCTACTGGATCTAATTTCTTACTGCACTGGAAACATGCCCTACCCCTTCCCTTATGTGTCTTAATATAAGCCTATTGTGCTCTCTATTTTTGAGATATATTTTAAACAAAAAAGCTGGATTTCCCCTCAAATTTCTAATGAATATGACCAATTTACTATCTGCAGACTTGATGCAGGCAATGTGGTGGTGAGCTGATCTTAGTTAACTTCCTCACTTATTGCTAAAAGCAATTATACTAGAGATGACTTCCCCAATTAACTATTGTCACAAGTTATGATGGGAAGGGAAGCAAAACTTCTGCTAGCTATTGTTTATATTCCTCCCCCAATCAAACGTTTACACAAAACACCATTAACACCATACTGGATTTAACCAGGCAGTGTCAGATTAAGTGTACCTTGGGTCCTTGACAGTTTTAAGGGCATGGGCCCGACCCCACCCTACACACACTATTTTAGGGGTAGGGGAACATGTGTAAATGCATATCTTCTTTTGGATTCAGCTTCCTGATTTAAGACCTTCCAGACTGTTGTCATAATCAGCTAATGCCCTTTCCAACAAATATAGCCACTTGACTGTGTACACACAGGTTCATAGGTAGGTACTAGGCTATCGGCCCTAGGGCCTATACAAGCCCAGCCAAAAAGGTACCCTAGCTTTTGCCACCCAAGAAAATTATTTTCCTGTGCCACTGTCCAGCAGAACCACAGAAGTGATCCCCGGGGTGAGTTTCTTATTACCCATCCAATCATCAAGATTTTTCTTCAAGAGTGCTAATGAGGAGCTTTGTTTGATTATAGATAGGTCGTTTATTCCAGAGTATGGGAAGTCTCTGGGACAGGAATCTATCCCTCCAGCATGTTCTGTTTATTGTTGTGACAAGGTTTAGGTCCCTAGAGCGTGTAGCTTAGAGGGATTGGGATTTAAGTGGAGCATGTCCAACAGCTCTGGGTTTGACATAGCTTTGTATGTTAGGCAGAGATCACCTCTGAGTAGGAGATATGCGACGGAGTAAAGCTGGAGTTTTTTGAGACAGTCTGCGTAGGGCATCTGTTTGAGGCCGGTAATCCTCTTTGTGAGGTATTTCTGTGGCCTTTGCAGTTGTTGTAGATGTCTTGTGAAGTACATACCAAAAGGGGCGTTGTACTCTATAATGGGTCTAATGAGTGGGTGAGTAGAGGGGAACAATGACCTTTTTTTTTCTCTATAAGAAACCTTTTGTGATGAGGAGTGCCATGTTGAAGGATTTCCTGACTACTGTGGCGATGTGATTACCAAAGGAGAGACTACTGTCCACCTGTGTCCCAAGGTCTCTTATCACACTTTCTGTGTTAAGTATACTACCGTCTATGTTGTAGTTCATGGGTACAGAGTTTTTACCAAAGGGGATGACAATGCACTTTTTGGCATTGAGCTTGAGGCCATGGCTTTGGCACCAGGCATCTGTCTCAGTGAGGCTCTTTTGTAGGATGTCCACATCGTTAGGAGTTTCGATTATGGCTCCTAGTTTGCAGTCATCTGCGAACTTCATTAGCCAAAGACCTTCTGTGTTAGCCTGTACTTCACAGAAGTAGATACCAAACAGGAGAGGACCCAGGACTGAACCCTCTGGTACTCCACTTGTCACTGGTCTGAAGTCGGATTTGGAGTCTGCTACTTTCACAGTGTGGGTTCTGTCAGTGAGCCAGTTGGCAACCCATCTTGTGGCACAGAGATTTATACCTAGTTTAGTGAGTTTACCTATAATTCCAGAGTGGGGAATGGTGTCAAAAGCCTTGGCAAGATATAGATCGGCTGTGTAAACCACCTTATCCTCATCTACGGTTTTGGTGACTGTTTCAAAGAAGTCTATCAGAATTAGGAGACATGATCTGCCTTTTACAAACCCGAACTGGGTGGGGCCCAGAGTTTGGAGATTACCAATGTCTTTGTTTATAAGTTCCATGATGATACGTTCCATGGCCTTGCAGACCAGGCTCGTCAGGCTAATGGGGCGGTAGTTCCCAGGGTCCATGGTGGCTCCTCCCTTGTGCAGTGGGATAACCGTCACTATGTGCCATTCAGCGGGTGCAAAGCCTGAGGTGAGGCTATGACTGAACATGGTACTTAGGTGGGGTGCCAGTTTGTTCTGTATTTTGTGTAGAACGTAGCCTGGGATGTTGTCTGGTCTCATGGATGCTGTTTTCTTGGCTTTGGAGTGTGTGTTTTTACCTGTGCAGCCATGATTACAGGAACTTTGCATTCTTCCGGTATAGAGATGGGCACTTTAGGGGGTGAGAGGGGGTAAACTTAGCACTGAACCTATCTGCCAGGATGTTGGCAATATCAGTTGGTTCTGTATATTTAGTGCCATTGTGCTGTAACTCAGAGCAGATCTGAGTGTGGCCATTGAGATTCTTGACATAGCTATAGAATGCTTTGTGGCTGTCTTTAGAATCAGTGGTGATTTTGTTTTCATAACTAGCTTTGGAGGATTTTATCAAGGATCGCAGCTTCTTACTAAGGCTGACCAGGGAGCTCCTCCACTCATGGGATTTTACTCTCTTTTGCAACAGTTTCTTCCTTCTGTTGTACAGTTTGTTTATGGCAGGGGACCACCAGATTGGCTTCCTTTTTTTGGAGGATAGCATTTTGGTTCTGTTTGGGATAGCACGATCCATGCACTTGTGTAAGTGCTTATAAAATGCAATTGTGTAGGATTCAGTAGTCGTAACTGTATTGTCCATCTGCATGGGTGTCATGAAGTTCACCACTTCTGTCTTAAGAAGCATGAAGTTGGCTTTGGAGAAATTTTTTACTGTGGTTTCCTTAATGGGGGGTGGGGGCAGGATGTGGATAGCTAGGGTGATTAGCTTATAGTCGGATCGGATCAATGAGGCGTTGACTTCAGGTGTGGAACACCGGTCACTCATGCTGGTAATGACTAGATTTAGGATATTGTTGCCCCTGGTGGGGGTGTGGATAAGTTGATCCAGGGCATTGGAATTCATGAATTCCAGAAAGCGTTGAGTGAAGGAGTTGGTACATGAGTAGTTTTCCCAGTTAATGGTGGGGTAGTTGAAATCACCCATTATTAGGGTGTTTGGTTGAACCCTAATATTTTCCAGTACATCAAGAAAAGAGGCATGGTGGGGGATCTGTAGTAAGCTACAATTTGGATTGCAGTTTTAACCAGAGTTAGTTGCACTTGGATAACCTTGGATGCATTATGCTGAGCAACTAGCCTGGGGGTGTGGATATTCTTAATGAATATGGACACACCTCTGCCTTTGGTGTTCCTGTTCAGGTTACATAGCCGAAAAGTGTGGTATGAGTTATAGCCTGGTAGTGCAGAGGTGCTCTTTGGTGCCTTGAACCAGGTCTCAGTCACTGCACAGATATCGATGTTCTCCATTTTAAGGAGTGCCTTGAGTGAGTGCATTTTGAGATTTAGATTTCTAGCATTGAGTAGCATCACCCTCAGTTTTTGCTTGCCTGTTCCTGTTACGGTGGTGAATTTGTCATTTGAACCTTGCCTAAAAAAGGCACTATAGGGCAGGGGTGTAGCTAGGATTTTCAAATTTGTACTGACAGCTCTCAAACTGCTACCCCCCCCTCCCCAGCCAAGCTACGGCCATTCTCGTAATTCACGGTTCGCTCTTTTAGTGTCGATGAAGAGGCATTCGCTGTAATGCCTCTTCAGTAATATAATATAAATTCACTCAAACTCGGTTCCTTGAATTGAAAATTAACCTGAAATGTCAGTTCTTTGAAAAATGCAGCATGGTAGTTGGGGTAGAGACTTTATGCTTTTGTTTTCTGTAACTAAGGTACAGGTTTTGAGCTTGAGTAAATTACTAACCACCTGCTACCACTAACTAGGATGTTTCATTCACACACACACCCCTACCTACCTCTTAGTGCAAGAAATATGGACAAAGCCTAAAATAAACAGGGACAGATATTAAATAATGTTCTCGTGAACTTAGAAAGTTGCTAGAATAACAGGATTTGTGCTAGTATGAATTTTTCTAAAGGACATGAAGTCTGAAGCTCAAATGTCTGTCATTATTTAGCAATTTCAGCCTTCAATGATTTTCTAGAAAATCACAAAATTTATGAGGAACAGACAAAAATATGGGGCAAAAATCTGGACATTCTGAAAAATTTGGACAGTTGAGAGGTATGCTACCCACCACACACACACACACACACACACACACAACCTCTCAACCTCTTACAGCAACAAACTCATAAATAAAACTGAGGCAAAGGCCCAAAAATAAGGACATTTTTTTAAATATTGCTCTTATAAACTTAGAAAGATAATAGAATAGTAGTAGGTCTTGCATCAGTATGAATTTTCTGAAAGGTATGAAATCTGAAACTGAAATGTCTGCATTATTTTCTAACTTCAGTCTTTAACAATTTGCCACTAATTTGCCAGAAAACTGCAATTTTATGAAAAACGGACCAAAAATGTGATGCAAAAATATAAAATTGCCAGACAATACAGCTGGGAACCTGTCAAAGGAGGGACACCATTTTAATATGAGCACAGTTAACTTAGAGCAGCTGACAAAATTAGAGAATCTACATGCATTTCTGAAATAAAAGTAATGTATAACTCTGATCATTACAGCTATTTATAAAAGTAAAGTAAACCCTCTATGTTTTCTTCCAAAATTGATATTTTGTGGAGGGATCATTAGAGGAAGAGCAACATTTTGAGCCAAAATCAGGGACAGTTGAGGTTTGGCTATGCCTAATTCTATAAAGCAATTTGCATGTACCTCTCAACCTGTTAATGCAATAAATCTGGACAAGGCCAAATATATTGAGGGAACATATAAACAGTACTAAGATTGCTCTTGTATAAACTGGGACAGTTGATAGAACAGGTCTTATTTTAGCATGCATTTTTCTGAAGGTTATAAAGTCTGAAACTAGTGTGTCATTATTTAGTGACTTAATTCCTAAATCATTTGCCAGAAAAACACAAATTGAGGAACAAACCAAAAATAAGAAGCAAAAAATCTATTCATTCTTTGAAAATCTGGACAGTTGGGAGGTATAGTTCAGCTGGGGCTGTCTAAGTTTGCCGCCCTTCCCCCTCACAAAACCATGGTCGAATGGAGCCTCCCCCTGCAGCCATTCCAATGATCCATTACTTTGCTATTTCACTCCATTTACCATAAACACTAATGTGCATACTGATTTACTTCTATGATGATTTGAACTTCATTTGAAAGTTTTATTTTGCATTTTACAGCACAAACACTAAGACATCTGCTAAACAAACTTGGCATTAAAACTTCTCTGCCCTTGAAACTCACATTCATTAAAACAACATTAAAACCCACATTCAAAGAAAAATACATTTTACCCGTGGCAGATAAAAATTAATTCTGGGCTGCTTTTAAATCATAGGCCCCTTGCATATGAAACATACATGTGCTCTTTGATGCACCTTCCTATTGCTTTGAACATTTTTCCAGTAAACAATGAAACAAAACTGCCCAATTCAGAACATTTCCATCATAAAAGTCTAGTCAAACTTCTACAGTCCACCATTATCAGTAAATAATATGCACAATCTCTGAAGTAGTAAAAAAAGTCATCTAAATAATTCCACGTTAAATAAATCTAACTAATGAAGAGGTTGCTGCTAGCAATCACCTTTATATTTCATGACTTCACCGAAAAAGTGTCTGATGCCCCTGAGGAATAAATTGCCTAAATTACATTAATAATAAGCTAGTAATATTGCAATAGGAAATGGATGGCAAAAAAATAACAGGGTCATAGTTAGTGTCTTAACTTTCAGTACAGCAGCATTCACCCCTTATGGGAGTAGAACCAACAACCTTCTGCATTAAAAGCAAGCACACAACATTTTGTGCTACTAGCAATGTGAGCTGACTTAGCATAATCAGCACTAAACTTCTCTTCCCCTGCAGCTCTCAGTTCCTTGTAAAATCTACGCAATACTCAACTACATCTCAACTTCGCAGCACAAGAAGCTTGGAAAAAGCCAAATTTATTGGGGTGGGTCAAAAGGGCAAAAAACAGGAACACATTAAACATTGCTTGTATAATCTTGGAAAGCTGCTAGAATAAAATGCTGTGTTACCATCATACATTTTACTGCCAAGGTCACTGTGCAAAATAGTCAGAACAATATACCACTATGCCAAATCACCTGCTTTGTGAAAGAGAGGAAGACTGAAACTTAAATGGCTATCATTTAATGAATTCAGTTTTCACCATAGCTGTCAACCTCTTAGCACAAAACACCTGGACAAACCCAGTAATGAGGGAATACAGCCCTCAAACATATTCAGTGAATTCAGTTCTTGCCATAGCTGTCAACCTTAGCACAAAAAACCTGGACAAAGCCAATAACAGGGTATTACAGTCCCAAAAATAAGGACAAATTTCAAATAGTCATAAACTTTAAAAAATTGCTATAAAAAAGGTTGCGTTAGTATATATTTATTGCTAGAATAAAAAGTTGTTTTAGTATGTCACAAACACGATGCAGACTCCACACAGAAGGCACCCCAGCCAAGAATCAAACCAGAAAACCTACAGCTGTGAGGCAACAATACTGCCACTGCACCATCAAATATGTAAGGAAGTAAACATTCAGAAACCTGAAGTCTGAAATTTAAATGCCTGTCAATTTGTTAATCAGGACAGTCTGACTTGGAACAAAAAAAAAAAAACACAATTCTCAGCAGAGGCCCAGGAAAAAATAATGCAGACATGTCTTTGTAACATGGGAGGACACAAAGCAAACCCACACAAACACAGGGAGAAGATACAGACCCCCCCCACACACAAAGAAGGCACCCCAGCCAAGAACCAAACCCAAGAACCTACAGCTGTGAGGCATCAATGCTACGTTGCTACCACTGCACCATCAAATTTCAAGCATTGCAATATTTAAAAACCACAGATACATACAGATATTGATCAGATCAAATATGAGGCATAAATCTGCAAATTTTTTACAAATGGTGGTGGGTAGGGAATTCAGGTCTTTAACACCTGCATACAAGGTACAGGGTTCAAGCCTGAGGTATTCCCTACCACACCACCATGAGTAATCACACCAGTACAACATCCCACCTGGGGCATTTTCTCACACACACACACACACACACACACACACACACACACACACACACACACGGGAATCAGAAAAGAATGTTTAACACGCTACCTTGAGACCGACCAGCTCGGGAATCAGAAAGTTAACGCTACCTCCTCGGAAAGCATCACCAACCCTCCATGCAGTGAGACCTCGGGAATCCTCTCCATGACGTGAGACCAGCTCGGGAATCTAAAAAGAAAATATTTAAAACGCACGCTACCTCCTGCTCAGAAAGCATTTGGAGCTCCACTCCATTCTGACTGGCTGCCTAAAGCGCGCTGACGTCATCGTGCAGTAAAGCGCGAAAATAAAGAAGATTTAAAACGAGCGCGAAAATAAAGAAAGTTTAAAATGCTACCCCCCCCCTTCTACATAAGTTGTACTGAAATCAGTACAATGCGTATGCCTCCCGACGTCCCTGCTATAGGGGCGGCAAGAACCTTAGCCAGTATCCAGAATCCCAGGGGTGATAGGTGCAGACCATTTCTGGCAAAGCATCGTGGTCTGTCGACCATGTCATCCCAGGCAGACATATACTGGACCCCTTTAGAATGACACCAGAAGCTTAGCCAATTGTTGAAGTCAATCATTTTGTCCTTGTACTGTGGTATCATTCTGCGTGATGGCAGAATGCTACTCAGAGCTAGGTTCATACCTGCCCGGGCTACAAGATCTGAGAGTTCTTCCATGTCTCTTTTCATGTAGTCCAGGGAGGTACGGCTCAGGTTGTTCACACCAACACAGTCATATTTGTACTTGTTGTGGAGTGACCTGAGTGCATGGGTTATGTGGCAGATCCTGGCACCCGACAGGCAGCTGACAGTAACCTTCTCCTTCTTTAGCCTGGTGAGTAGGACATCAGTGTACCTGACTATACAGTCACCTATGACTAGTGTGTTGGGTACGTTGTTTTGCCTTATTGGCTGTGGTTGAGTGGCACACTGAGTCTGCGGGCTATGTGCCATTTGGGTTGTGTTGGGGGGGTAAAGGTTGCTTGCATTTCTGCTTTGGAGGTCTCTGTTGCTTGAGCAGATTATTAATGAGAGCCTCCACGAATGTTTTTGTGTTTCTATGTGTGGATTTTCATGGTGTAGATTTAGTGAGACTATGTGATGAGTGTGGTGTGGTGCAAGTGTTTACCTTCTCCTCTTGACTGTCAAGTTCAATCTTGGTTGCAGAGAGCTTTACCTCCAGTTTGGCTAGATAAGTGCATCTCTCTCAGGTTTTAGTGTTGGGTGGTAGGAGGAGAGGGTTGTCTGTGTACATGAGGCAATCTCTACATTGCCCCAAGATGCCCAGATTCATCAGATAGACAGGAGAGAACACTGAGAGCTGACCCTTGGACATGCCCAAATAAAAAAACTATTTTCCTCTAAATAAGTGAGGAAAGTGAGTACAAGAGCTGTTTTTCTCTAAGCAAGTGAGGAAAGTAAGTACCAAAACTGTTTTCCTCTAGGTAATGAGGAAGGTTGAGTGCTGTAGTAATTAGTAGCTTATTTAGTGCTTACAACAAGTTCTGAACAAGTGCTGATCACGAATAAGCAAATTCAAGTGCTAAAACTAAGAATCTGTATCTGAACTAAACTAGTTACTGGAAAGGGGGGAAACAAGTGCAAATGCGGGCTTTTAAATCAGTAAGTTGAGACAGATGGAAAAACTGCCCAGACGGCCAATAACTACAATTTCTGGGCCAGAACCACTCCTTATGTGGTAGATACGTTACCTAGTGCTTACCACTCCCACTGATAAGCTAGAAGGCTTCCCTCCAACCTAGAAAGCTTGGAGGGCTCAGAAGCTTACATACAGTCCTAGATACAGTAAATCTGAATCTGGACTACATTAGTTACAAGAAAGGTAGGAAACAGGGTTCGATTATATTATATATATATATATATATATATATATATATATATATATATATATATATATTTATATATACAGAAAAGTAGCTAAAACAGCAGTAAAAACAATTCAAATGCAGTGCAAGCTAGCACACCTGAGTATTTTGCAATGTTAGACCAAACAGTTTAAAAAAATGCAATTAAATTAAAAATGACTAAAAACAAGTGCAGAAGGAGTCTATTAGGCAGAATGAGGTAAAGAGATGGGACTGGGGGGAGGGTCCCAGATCAACTCTATAGTGGGGATGGGCAACTGCAAAAGCCTCCAAATTTAAACAAGACAGGAATAGGGAGGGTGAGTAGGGGAAAACCAACACCTTCAGCAGATACACCTCAGATATCTGCTTGTAATAAAAAAAATAGCCATAGTAAAGTAAGAAGTACATCAGTTTACAAAACTATTGTTTATCAAGAGTTTTTTTTTTTTTTTTTTTGCTCAAAGGTATGATATACACTGATATATGTTCTAACTGCAATCATTTTATATTGGCAAGACTGACAGGATGTTGAGTAAAACAATTTATGAACATTATTATGACCTGTTAAAGAAAAACACCAATAGTGCCTTGTATAAACATGATGAAATGTAAAAATTAAAAAAAAACTTTTGTTTTGGAATCATTGAAATTGTTACATCAGATGAGAAGGGTGGACAGTGAGAGGCATGTATTAAATATAAGGAGTTGGTTTGGCAATTAAAATTGAATGCTGCATCCCCGCCAAGGATAAATTATTATATTTCCATTAATTTAGTGCTGAAGTTAAGGGCACCTAAGTTGTAATTAATTTACATGGATTTATATGAATTTTAATTAAGTAAATAAGAAAATATTTATTAATATTTGGTTGGAGATTTCTTGAGGTTGTGACTTACTGAATCACGTGCAATACTTACATTTTACATACTTCTTTCACATATATATATATATATATATATATATATATATATTTTTTTTTTCATTTGTTAACTGGGATGGTCCAACTGGGCACAGATCCATTTTCAGCGGAGGCCCGGGGAGAAAAGCTCCACAGTAAGTAAAATTTTACACAATATGTTAAAATACAGTATACAGAAATTTTTAAAACAGTGGTGGTGCTGCGGTAGCGTTGTCGCCTCCCAGTAAAATGCTGTCCTGTTCGATTCTCAGCTAGAGCGTCTTCTGCATGGAGACATGCGTGAATGGGCGTACCTTCGTTGAAGGTTGTGCGTCAGGCCTGGCAAGTCAGTACGTAAAAATCAACTGCCAATCATTAGCGGACCAGAGTTCCGCTGTGGCGACCCCTAACCGGGAAAAGCCGAAAGACGCAAACAATGTTAAAATACAGTATACAGCAGAAGATATAACAAGACCTATATATACAGGAAAAATAGTTACTTATGGTTAATAACAGAATAAGTATACAAATTCAATCAGCATTAGGAGAAGACCTAGACTGTAATATATATTACAGTAGCTATCTTAGGAAGTGAGGTATATAAGTGGAATAATTTGAGGACTTATGTAATACATGGGCATAGCCACTTATTCTTTAAGTGTGTTCTAAGTGAGTTTTTAAAGTGAGAAGAGGTAGGAGCAGGAATCAGAGCAGGAGGGAGATTATTCCAGGTTCTAGCTTTGGAGTGGGTGAACAATGCTTTTCCTGCAGTATTGTTAACCCTAGAGATAGAGATGAGGGGTTTGTCAGAAGATTGGAGAGGACAATTTGTATTATAGTGGGTAAGAAGTTGGCCTAGTGCAGGGTATTTTTTCTGGATGTGTTACCACACTATAGGCAATGACTAATTGGTGATTGTTTAGTAGCTGGGGAAGTTCCAGCCATTGCAGTTCCCTTAGAGCCTGGCAATGGTGGGTTCTAAAGGTGGAGTTCTTTGCAAACTTGGCAATTTTATTACAACAAGATAAGAGTCTGGCAAGTTCAAGTTTTCTAAGCTGGGTAAGAATTGGAGCAGCATACATTAGGGTAGACAAGAGGTGAGTTTGGGCTAGGGTAATCCGTGCTTGTTTTGAGAGGGATTTCCTGTGCCTATATAGTGTTCCCATTTTTTATGGACTTTTTTGATAGTTTGTGAAATGTGGAAGTCGAAGTGTAAATTTTTATCAATTTCAACGGCTAGGAGTTTGGTATGGTCAGAGGGAGAGATAATAGTGCAATTTTTGGAGGAGATAGGAAAGGATAGAGGGGTGGAAATGGTTTTGTTGGGGTGAAAAGTAGTAATTTGGTTTTATTAGGGTTTAGGATAAGTTGGATCTGAGTGATCCAACTTTCCACAAAGCTAAAGGATTCCTGGGTGACTTGTTGTAGGGTGGGAAGTGATGGAGCTGAACAGATAAGAGTTGAATCGTCAGCGTATTCTATCAGTGAAGAATGCTGTGTGGTGTATGGAAATTACTGGTAAATATGGGGAAAAGAAGTGGGCCTGATATGGAGCCTTGTGGTACACCTATGGTAGTTGGGAGTAAGGGGGATCGTACACTTTGCCATTGGACAGATTGTTGCCTATTTGACAGATAGCTTTTAAACCAGGCTATAGCAGAAGGGACAGAGGATAGAGATGTCAGGGTGTCTAGTAGTAAGGAATGTGAAACCATGTGAAATGCTTTGGAGAGGTCTAGAAATATTGCACATGCAAAGTTATTATTATTTCTATGTTGGTTGATCAGATTGGTGAGAGAGAGCAGAGCAGTGGTTGTGCTATGTTGTTGTTAAAAGCCATGCTGTGTGAGGGAGAGGAGATGGTGTGAGTTTAGCAACTGTGTTACCTGAGAATGTATACATTTCTCTAGTATTTTAGATAAGGGGGATAGAATGGCAATGGGGCAATAATTTGAGTATTTGTAAGAGTTTCCACCTTTATGTAGTGGAATAATGTATGATACCTTCCATAGATGTGGGACATATGCTTCTTGTATGGAGCGATGGATAAGAATAGAAATAGGGTAGGTTAAGGATCCAGCTGCTATTTTTAGGAAGGTGGCTGGTAGGTTGTCAGTGGCAAGGGTGGTAGGTTTCAGTTTTTGGAGGTGTTTTTTAATTGTTGAGGTGGGAACAGGTGAGAGTATAAAGGATGAGATGCTGTCAGGGCATTTGGCTGAGTTATATGTAGGGCTGTTTTTGAATAGTTGGGAGGATAGTGCTAAGATAGATTCTGTGAAGTGGTGATTGAATTGGGAGGCAATGTCCTTGTTGTCATTCATGGAGTTAGGAGTGGGAGTTTTAGGTTTTAGGAGAGAGTTAATGGCATGCCAAAACTTTTGGGAATCTTTTGAATGTTTGTTTTGGATATTGAGGAAGTAATTTTGTCTATCGTGTTTAGTTTGTCTCTTGGCCTGATTTCTAAGTTGTAGGTAACTTTGTCTAGGCTAGTATTGTCTTTCTTCCAAATTTTCCAAGCCTTATCCCTTGACTTTAGAAGGGCTTTAGATTCCCTAGTTAGCCATCGTGTATAGTTTGCCTTGGCTCTTATTTTCCTAATTGGTGTGAGTCTTTCAAAGATATTGATAAGAATATTGTTGAAGTAGCCAATGGCTTGATTTAGATTTGGGGTTTGTAGTTGTTTCCAGTTACTATGTTTTAGAATACTGTTTAGTTCTTGTATATTTTTGTTTACGATTGTCTCTGACTTGTCTAAAAACAATGGGTTATGTTGGTATGTTTCCACAGGAGAAAGGTGAGGAGATGGTCACTAAGACCATCAGGAAGGCATCCTGTCTGATAGTTTTGTTTGGGGCAGTTAACTAGTGTCCAATCTAGAATAGACTGTTTGTGGGTTTTTTGTCGATTCTGGTGGGTTCTTGGATAAGTTGAGTAAAATTGTAAAGATTAAAATGGTTAGTGGGGTTGTTAGAGGTACAGGCCGACCAGTCAGTGTTCAGATCACCTACTAAGATGGTTTCTTGGGGGAGATTATCTGTGGCCTATTGTAACATTTCTTCAATGATGAGAGAGTTATTACCTAGAGGAATATAACAGCAGAGAATGATGATAGTTTTTTGTGTCATTTATGCTTAGGGTTGAACTTAAGGTTTCAGCATTTTGAAATTTAGGTATGGGGGGTTGTAGAGGTTTGATGTTGACTGTATTTTTGTAGAGGATAGCAACTCCACCTCCCTTTTTGCCCACTCTGTCCAGTCTTAAGATATTATATCCTGGTGGGAGAATTACTTCATTTTGGGTACTAGGTTTTAGCCACGTCTCGGTAATGGTTAGTATGTCAGGGGAGTAGTGAGCTATAAATGTGTGTAGATCAAAATGTTTGTTAGAGGTACTTCTGATGTTGGCATTCAGAATCAATAGGTCAGAGATTTGCCTAGCAGAGAGTTTTGTGGTCCAAGGTTTGGGTGTACGTCTCCAGATATAAGTAATTTTTTAGTTATAAACAGTATGTGTTTAATTGTGTGCACTATGTCTATGTTGGATCTAAATGATGTTTTTCTGGTGTAAGATGGTGTTATATGAGACTTATGAATGTGTAGGATTAAGCTGTCTTTAAATAATGTAGAGGAGATAAGAAAGAAAATGTGTGAGTGCATATTTGTTTGAGAAAGTGTTATGTGAATTATATGTTTTCTAGTGATGTATTTGTATATAATGATGTGATGTTTGTTAGGTATATGAATGTTAGGAAGAGAAATCCTAGGATTAATGGTATTTTATGAGGGAGTAGTAGTTGGGTCTTAGTGGATTTGGGGTTCAAGTATGGGTGCGAGTGTGAATGCATGGCAAGTAGATACTATGTACCTTTTTAAGGTCGAAATCTGATAGGAGGGCATGGTCAGGTGATCTGGGTTTAGAATAATAGTGGGGGCAGGTGGGAAATGGGGGTAGCATAGGGGAGCGGAGTGAGGAGAGCATAGAGAGGCGAATGGAGTGGGGCTACACCAGTCCTCGAGATTGCAAAACCTATCTATAGGGCTGGTCAGGACAGAACAGTAAAAGGAAGATACCTCTGTAATTAAGCAGGAGTGGGAGGGGAGGGAGTTGTGCAGGTTCAAGGTGGGGGAGGGGGTAAGCACAAAGTAATACAAGGTTGTGAGTCAGAAAAACTGGACTAGGCCAACTGCTAAAAAGAAAACAGGAAAACCAAACTAAGTCAATTTCAGGTCAGTGTAGTGCAGTATCTTCCTAATAACTACAACTCTTATGCTACTAATCTTACAGTGTGGTGAAAAGGACCACCACTTCTACAGGGAAAATCAATTTAAGTATGGGCTGTAGGTACATAGGTAAACTTTTTCCAAGATAAAGTAATTTTAGGTAATTGACCTAGGAGTACAATAGGAAGAGAAAAATGGGGGGGGGACCAGTAGTGCGCATGTGTACAGTGAAAGGGGAAAGAGTCTTCAGTTTATAGGATAGATTAAATACAACTCTAACATACACTAGTGCAGCTGAAACCACTTTAGTGTTCCACCGACGCAGAGTCTCACAGTGCAGGGCAAGGAGACAGCCTTGGGCTAATTGGAGGTTGACCAAGACACAGGATGAAACTTTTGCTGAAGGGACTGGAAGTAAAAAGGAACAGGAGGTAAATATTAAGTCTGAAGTTTTAAAACACTCTTATTACCAACTAACTAGGATAGAGGATGCAGGGAAGGAGCAGCATAACTTGTAAGAAACAGCACAATTCTATGAGCAACATGAAATGCAAGGATAGCAGAGAAAAAAAAAGGTAACAGCAGTTGATAAGAAGCTATTATAAAATACACTACACTATTATGTATTGTTATAAGGTTATGAAGAGAAAACAGTAACTACTAAGATGCTGCACACAATTTAGCATTCTCCACTAAAAGTCAGGAATAACAGTGGTATGCTACAGAAACAAGTAACTACTAAGATGCTACAAGCAATTTACAATTCTCCAACTAACAGTCAGAAATAACAGTGGTATGCTACAGAAACAAGTAACTACTAAGATGCTACAAGCAATTTACAATTCTCCAACTAACAGTCAGAAATAACAGTGATGTTATGCAGATACACAGAGTCAGTTGTATCTCTCGGAGGTTACAAGTTGTTCTACTCTAATTGCCAAACAGGTTACTGATCTAAAAGTACACGTAGCAGGTGACAATATTTGCATTACTGAATAAAGCAGCATTTTACCTGTTATTTAAAGTCACAATATGCTATAAATACAATTATATACTGGCATAACAAAAACACTCATATGCAGGGTGAATCGAGTAAAGGAAAAAAAGAAAAACACTCTTGAAATGCAAGTCCAGAAAACAAGTGACAGAATAGAGCTGTTACCAACTAAAATATGCATGACAAAAAATACATACCATGTGTGAAACTTCACAAAAATAGCAATAAGAATCACAAAAACAATACCAGGTAGTACTTACATAAGAGCATACTACTGGGGATTCCTATGAAGCAAGGCAGAAATGCTAAGTCAAAAGATGGTGCCTTTCTACATCAGGTTTTTTGATACCTCTTGTAATTAAGCAGGAGTGGAAGGAAGTTGTGCAGGTTCAAGGTGGGGAGGGGGTAGACACAAAGTAATACAAGGCTGTGAATCAGAAAAACTGGACTAGGCCAGCTGCTAAAAAGAAAACAGGAAAACCAAACTAAGCCACTTCCAATTCCAGGTCAGTGTAGTGCAGCATCTTTCTAATAACTACAAATATTATGCTATTAATCTAGTTCAGTGTAGTGAAAAGGACCACCACTTCTACAGGGAAAACAACTGAAGTATGGGCTGTAGGTACTTAGGTAAACTTTTTCCAAGAGAAAGTAGTTTTAAGTAACTGACCTAGGAGTACAATAGGAAGAGAAAAATGGGGGGATGGGGGGGACCAGTAGTGCTCACGTGTACAGTGAAAGGGGAAAGAGTCTTCAGTTTAGAGGATAGATTAAATACAACTCTAACATACACTAGTGTAGCTGAAAGCACTTTAGTGTTCCACCGACGCAGGGTCACATAGTGCAGGGCAACGTGACAGCCTTGGGTTGATTGGAGGTTGACCAAGACACAGGATGAAACTTTTGCTGAGGGGAACTAGTGTAGCTGAAAGCACTTTAGTGAGCCACCAACGCAGGGTCTCACAGTGCAGGGCAATGAGACAGCCTTGGGTTGATTGGAGGTTGGCCAAGACACAGGATGAAACCTTTGCTGAAGGGAATGCTAGCACACTATTGGGGATTCCTATGAAGCAAGGCAGAAAAGCTAAGTCAAAAGTAAAAAAAAAAAAAATATATATATATATATTATAACTCAACATAAGACTTTATTATTCAACACAAAATATATATACACATTTGATATAGGTAAAACTGTGTTTTTATTACATAACGTGTATTTACAATTTATTTTATTTATTTAATTTATGATTAATATTCTTATAACTGGTTTTAATTAAAGATTTAATGTATCTATTTTAAAACAATTCAAAACAAACTATTAGAGTGGATAAAGGTATAGTAATTTTATTTTGTTTTTAGTAAGCACTAGCACTTTAAGATGGGTATTATGCTGTTAGCCATGTGACTGTTTTCTGGTTTAAATGTGTTAAGAACACTCACTCACTCACTCACTCACTCACATTCTGAAGAAATCCAGTGAATTTAAAGGACAAAAACGCATAACCACGATAGAAAACAATTTACTTTTTTGATTCTAATAAATTGATTTTTGTACTTGGAACAACTTTGTGGTGTTTTCCTTACTCTAGTCACTGCATGAACCTTTTTTCTGATTACTGCAATAGCACCATTAAGAGCTGAGCAAACTGCACACTGCAAGAGGGATACAGGTTGTTCAGGGACTTGTACATAAGAGGACGCATGTAAGTAGCTTCTTTATGTAGCAACTGTGGAGCTTGAATGGCTGCTGCAGATTATGAGGGTGTTAGGGCACACTCCCCAGGAGCTGTAAGATGCTGTATCAGTGTCCTCTAGCTCTTCATCAGCTCCAGACATGGGTCTGGTAGAGACTGGAAAGGCTAAGGTAGATCTGTGGGTCCAGCAGCCCAGGTAAATGAGGAAAAGAGTTGGGGCAGCTGATGGTCAGCTGCAGGGATGGGAGCAAAAGAAAACACTAGGCTCATTTCTTCTACCACCTCTTTACAGTGTCTTCTAGAGTTCCCTCAATTTTATTTTAAGGCAATAAATAAATCAAGCATGCGATCTTTCCTAAAATATTTACTTCAAATATAATCCAGACTTTCACATTCTACGTTGTAAGTTTTTTTTTTAAATGGGCACTCCCCTTAATTTTATTTTTAATGTTACTCTAAACACAAACAAAATATCTCCCCATTTTTAAACATTCAGAAATTATCCCAGTTCCCAAAACACCCAACCCATCCTCTCTAATAACAATCACCTTGTAACTAATAGTTTTTAGTAGTTTGAGAAAATTATTTGCAACTGAATTTTGGATTACATCAGTACATGTGATTTGCTGTCTAACAAACAGCATTGATTTAGACCAAAGTACAGCACCATAACTGCTCTTTACTAATTAAAAAACAAATCTACAACAATATGAAAGAAGGTATGCATATTGGTACTATCTTCCTTGATCTCAAAAAATACTTTGGAAATGTAGACCTTCTGTTACTTGCTCATAAAATGTTTAAAATAGGTTTCTTGGATGAACTTATATTGTGGATTGAAAGCTTCCTGTCCAGGAATAATTTATATATTATTATATTATTATTAATATATTATATTAATTTATATATAATATAGTCCTTTATAATATGAGCTACCAGTTGCTATCCAGAGACAGGTACTCTCTTCAAAGGTGTTCATCAAAGATCGTTGAAGGATTTTCTGCTATTTTCCCCTACTAAAAATGACCTCACATTTGAGTTACACAATATCAGTTGTATCCTTTTTGCAGATGACAGTGTTGTCACAAACTCACAGAAGACCAGTAGCAAAATACAAACCTCTCTACAACAATGACTATGTTTTCTGGAAGCTTCCAAGATGGCTGCACACTGATCAACAGTTTAAGTTGACCCAGTGTGCAAACAGAAACTGAGAAAAAAGGCCAGTGAAACTGAGTTTGGGTAACATTCAGTTAGTGACTAGTAAGTACACTGCTTTGATGCCAACAAAGAATAAATTTGGAGAACCTGAAAAAAATCAACCAGAAAAGGTATAAAGAAAACACTGGCTGGGAAGAATACTGCAACTGCTCAGCAAATCATAGCTCTGTGTTCAGCTTTGGTACAAGAGATGGCTTCCGGTAATTTAGATGAAAAAATACATTAAATGTATACAGAGGTGATTCAAATAAATGAAACACTGAAAGAATATATTATTTTATTTATTTATTTATTTAACATTTATTGACCGGGCTAGTCTAGCTGGCTATATGTCCATTTTCAGTAGAGGCCCGGGGAGAAAAGCTCCAAAACAACAAACAAAATTTAAAAACAAATTACAGTTACAAGGCATTTAACTTCAGTAACAGATACATTATAAAGTTTAGATAAGATAAAAATACAGATAAAATACCACATCCCTTATTTTCAGGATTGAATCATTTTTTTTCTTCATAGAAGGAGAGTAGCAAGAAGGAAGAGGGAAATTCTTAGAATAGGGTATATAGGGTAGAATATCAACTCAAACAACAAAAAGCTGGAAAAATAGAACTAGATGATCTCATAAAACTGGAAAAATCAGGGTTGAAATAAAGAAAAAGTTAGCTGAGTATGAGGCTTCTCAAGAAGAGCTATTTCAAAATATAGCAGAGTTGAAAAACACAGTACATAGAGAAAACCTGAGATTGTATTAATTATATACAAATAAATAAAATAAATAAATAAATGAAAGCACAAGTAAGTGAATGGACTGCTGTTCCACAGCAGAATTTGTTAAACGAAAGGGCACATTGAGGATATAGGTTCATAGGCTGGTACTAGGCTATCGGCCCTAAGGCCTATACAAGCCTAGCCATAACAATTCCCTGGCTATTTCTTCCCTGGTTCCCTGTCTAGCAGGGTGACTAACATGATCCCCGGGGTGAATTGAATTTCCTATCTCCCATCCAATCATCAAGGTTCCTTTTGAAGAGGGCCATAGAGGCGCTCAGCTTGACATGTATGGGCAGTCTATTCCAAAGTATGGGGAGTCTCTGGATCAGGAACCTATCCCGCAAGTAGGTTTTGTGCATTGCTATGACAAGGTTTAGATCCCTGGAGCATGTGGCTCTGAGGGATTGGGATTTCTTTAGGTGTAGCATGTCCAACAACACTGGGTTTGACATGGCGCTGTATGTCAAGCAGAGACTGCCTCTGAGTAGGCGATATGTGTTATAGCTGGAGTTTTTTTAGACGGTCAGCATAGGGTATCTGCGTTAGGCCTGTGATTCTTTTAGTGAGATATTTCTGTGGCCTTTCCAGTTGTTGCAGATGTCTTGTGAGGTACATACCAAATGGGGCTTTGTACTCTACAATGGGTCTAATGAGGGATGAGTACAGTGAGACAATGACCTCATTTTTTGGAGGTAAAGCCCTTAGTGATGAGGTGTGCCACATAAAAGAATTTCCTGACAGTTGAGGCTATGTGGTTATTGACGGTGAGACCACTGTCCATTGACGGTGAGACCACTGTCCACCTGTGTCCCTAAGTCCCTTATCACACTTTCGGTGTTTAGTGTACTGCCATTTATGTGGTAATTCATGGGTACATGTTTTTTCCCAAAGGGAATAACTATACATTTCTTGGCATTGAGCTTGAGCCCATGGCTCTGGCACCAAGCATCTGTTTCTGTAATGCCCTTTTGTAGAATATCCACATAATTTGGGGATTCAATAATGGCTCCCAGTTTGCAGTCATCTGCAACCTTTGTTAGTCAGAGTCCCTTAGTGTTGACCTGTACTTCAGAGACATAGATGCCAAACAAGAACAGTCCCAAGACTGAACCCTGAGGTACTCTGCTTGTCACTTGTCTGGAGCTGGATTTTGAGTCGGCTGCTTTTACAGCATGGGTTCTGTCAGTAAGCCAGTTGGCAACCCATCGAGTGATGTAGGGATTAATGCCCAGCTTGGTACGTTTATCTATGATTCCAGAGTGGGGGATGGTGTTGAAGCCCTTGGCGAGGTCCAGATAGACTGTGTGGTCCACCTTACCCTTGTCCACGGCTCTGGAGACGGATTTGAAGAAGTCACTCAGGTTGAGGAGAAAAGATTGGCCCTTTACGAAACCAAACTGGGTGGGGTCCAGTGTTTGAAGGTTGCCAATGTCTTTGTTGATAAGTTCCATAATAATGCATTCCATGGCTTTGCAGATCAGGCTTGTCAGAGTGATGGGACGATAGTTCACGGGATCCAAGGTGGATCCCCCCTTGTGGAGTGGGATAACTGTAGCTGTGCGCCACTCAGTGGGCACAAAGCTTGAGGTGAGGCTATGATTAAACATGACACTTAGGTGAGGTGCCAGTTCATTTTGTAGTTCATGTAGTACACAGCCCGGGATGTCATCTGATCCCATGGATGCTGTATTCTTAGCATAGGAGAGTATGTTTTTTACCTGTGTGGCCATGATTACCGGAATTTGGCAATCTTTTAGTATTGAGATGGGCCCTTTAGGTGGTGAGAGGGGGGTGAAGTTGGCACTGAATGGATCTGCCATGATATTGGCAATATCCTTGGGATCAATATATTTAATGCCATTCTGTTGTAGCTCAGAGCAGATCTGAGCATTGCCATTTAGATTCTTGACATAACTATAGAATGCCTTGTGGTTGTCCTTGGAATCTTTGGCAATTTTATTTTCGTATCTAGCTTTGGAGGATTTTCTGAGGGATCTCAGCCCCAAACCTGGTCATGCAAAAGCAGCCAAGAGCCATCTTAGTAAAGATGCAATCATACCATAAAGAGTTGATCCTGGAAAAAAACTGTAGAAGAAAGGAAAAGTATTAAAATTTGGAGACAGCAGAGTATTTCTGGAAAATGACTATTCACTCTATACTAGGCAGAAGAAAAGAACATTTATTGCAGTTATCAGGGAATGTTAAAAAACAGTTGTGAGATTCAATCTGATGTATTCAGCTGTCTTCAGAATATTTTTTTCTGGAGGATTAAAGACATTTTGGATGCAGAACAGGCTGAGGGAAATAAAAGGTATAGCCAACAGAAAATAAGCCAGCAAGCAGAAAAGGACTCAGCTTCACATCCTTTTGACAACAAAGCTCATGGAGATAATTTGCCAGTGAAACCTTATACAAAGTTCTAAAGAAAAATGCATGAGAAAGAAATCAAAGCACGGGAGCTGACTAGAAGAATCAGCAGTACCTTGGATTTGAACTATAGTCTGGTATTGGGAGATGGAGATGATCAGAAAGAAGACCAGTAACACTGAAATTAGTGAATAAATTGGAGACTATAAAGCATTAATCACATTTGTGAAATATGGCTTTGCAAGAAAAAGTGACTAAGAAAGACTAGATTCTTGGTGACTTTGGTAAACTTGTTGGTGGACTGTAAAGCATATACCCTATTTCATGTCATTAATATTTATAATGACATTAAATGGAAAAAAGAAGTAATTATAAGTAAAAGCTAATTTTATTCTTATTAGTATTTGTATAAAACATTTAATGATATAAAACAAACAAAAATGTCATTATATTAACTGCATGGTATATTGTAAGGCAGTTTTGTAGAGTATGCAGGCAGGGGTATTTTAAATGGAGGATATTATTTTCAATGACTGTTGTATTTGCTAAAGATATTAAGGCAAACAAGTACTTTTTCTTAGTTGTAAGTATAGGCTTTATAACATAACAAGATAAGTAAGGCAGGATGGAAACATGTTTACATAAATTTAATGTGATCTTAGAGTGCTGTGGTATGGGTGGGGTGTAAAAGTATAATGATTATATTACATGCAAAATTAAAATAATTATTTCCATTGTTATTTTAATGGTGGATGTGTAGAGTAATGTCATTTGATTTAGATAGAAACATGTTTTTGTAAGCAAATAGGCTTGAAAAATAAAGCAAACTGATGAAATACATGAAAAATCCTAAGCTTCTTACATCTGCAAAAATAGTAGCTTGTTTTTTCCATTAGCAAATGATTTCACTGATATACAAGGAATCTGTAAAGAGTCTTGACCAGGTGAATTCTGAACATTCTGTTCTAAGTGAAATTTACAATGATTCCTTTGTTGTCAGTTTTTTTTTTGAATTGTTGATTGCTCTTACATAAAGATGAACTGTATGCAGGTATAAGCAATTAATCTTGAGATTAATCTTCTGAGCATTCTTTGCTGAGGGAAATGCAAACTTTAAAGGTGGCAAGCAGTTCAGTGAAAAATAAAGCTTGAAATTATGGGAAGTGAATAAATGTTAGTAGCCTTGGTCATTTAATAGGACAGTGCACAATTTAGTTTTATTTAAAGCTAGCCAGTACACTCTTTCTTAGGGGTAAAAGTTAATATTTTCTGAAAACATTAGAGCTATTTTTAACATCTGGGAGGGGAACTAGAATAATCAAAGAACACATATCAAACAGCGTAAGTGGGAATGCAGGCTGCAACATGCGAGTTAACATGGGTAACCTTAATTTTAGATTAAGTATTGCTTGCAGGTACAACTATTGATTTGGGGCAATTGTTCCTATCTGGAGGATTAGACTTAATTTGTTGAAAAAGAACAAACACACACAACTGTGTACAAAGTCAATATGGGGTGGGAATGTTCTCAAAATATATTTAGTTTTTTTGTTTGATGATTTTCATTAAATATTTGTGCTTTCTGTGGAATTTGCTGACTGCTAAAAATGTGCAATAAATACACAAAAATCCAGCGTAATGATGTTTGGCACACAACAAAGAAGATTTTGTACCAGTTCAATAGCAACAGCTGACACAGTAAGTATGCCCACTCCCTTCATTACAACCTTAAAGTATCTGGGGATGCTATTAGATCAAACCTTAACCTTTAATAAATACAAAGAAGTACAAATAGAGAATACTTTTTCAACCAAACTTTTCATTCAATGTTTCACATCTGCAAACCACAGAACCTTGAAAAATTAATTGTGATAAGTGTACTGCTGCCAATGCTTGAATATGTATTCCAGCTTATTGTAGTAAACTCACAGAAAAATATCAGCTTTCTATAAACAGAACATAAAAGTAAATGGAATCTGTAGGAGCAATACAATAATGTTCAAGAGGAGGAGTGAGGTTTATGGAAAGGAAGGAACTGAACAATTTATATAATTTGATGTAAATGGTGATTATTAAAAATAAAACATATACTGCATGAATAAGACGTTATTTAGTCACCATAACTTTCCATCTGTGATGTCCATTTTCATTCTTCCTCAACAGATGGATTCAGATCCCACTCAGTCATTACTAAAGCTCGTGGCCACCAAGAACTCTTGAGCTCTCTCCTTACCCACAATGCAGCAACCCCAATTATCTCCGATTTTGTTTGCTGACTTTAGTAGAAAGGAAATATTGTTATTCTGAGACGAAGGAAAGGTTGGTTATATCAGGAGATAAAAAAATACAGGGCAGAAAAGACCTGTAACCACTCATTCTTCCAGAAGTATTCAAGGACAGGGGTTGGTGAGAGGGTAGTTGAGGAAGAATGAAAATGGACAACACCAATGGAACATTATAGTGAATACATAACTTATCTATATGATGTTGTTAACTTTCATTCTATCCTCTACAAATAGGACAGAATCCCCAGATACCTAAAATCCTGGCTGGACTCTAAGGAATGATATTCCTAAGCACCAATGTGCCAAATGATGCTCTACATCTGGAGACCAGATCCAGCTTGCAATGAGTAACAAATGTGTGGGGAGTAGCTCAAGTTGCTGCAGCTCATATATCATCCATGGAAATTTTGGTCTGAAAAGCTGAAAAAGTAGCCATGGATCTAGTCTAATGGGCCCATAATGGTTTTGGTAGGGTAATGCCCAATTTGCTATAAACAAATGAAACATAATCAGTAAGCCATCTAGATAAAGTAACTTTGGCAACTGGTTTTCCCAATTTGATTTCTGCAAATGAAACAAACAATTAGTTTTTCTGTTGTCTTTTGTTCTGTGTATATATAAATGTAATTGCCTGTGGGCATCCAATAAATATAACGCATATTCACTCTTCTTAGCAAATTTAGGAAAGAATACTGGCAAATTAATGGACTGGTTTATATTTAATTTTGACACCACCTTAGGAAGGAAGGATGCATTAGTATGTAATGTAGCTTTAACCTGGTGAAAAATCAAGTATTGTGATTCAGAGGACAAAGCTTGAATCTCAGAAATTCATCTGGGAGAGGTGATAGCTACCAGAAAAAATCATCTTCCAAGAAAGATATTTAAGGTCACATGTAGATGCTGGTTCAAAGGGGGACTGAGTAAGAGTCTGCAGTACCAGATTCAGATCCCATGGGGAGTAAGATCTTCAAAAGGAGGTCTCAGAAGAAGAGTATCTTTCAAGAAGGCTTTACTCAATTTATAAGATGTGACAGAATAACCATCAAAACCAATATGAAAATTTGATATAGCTGCTAACTGAACTTTAATGGTTGATGGACTAGGTCATTCTTTAAAGAGCTCGGACAAAAATTCAAGGATGCTATGTATCGGGGCTGACAAAGGTTCAATATTATTTTGATGAGTCCAGTGAACAAATCTCTTCCATTTGCTAGAATAGAGTTTTCTGGTAGAAGGTTTATGGGAAGACAATTTATTTAATGGACAGGAGAAGAGAGCATAGATTGTTTAGCTGTTAATGGAACTGGCGAAGCCAGACAGTCAGAATGCAGTTGGTTATGTTTGGACGAATCATGCCTGTTGGATGAGACAGGAGGTCTGGAGTCGGATCCAGAATCCATGGTTGGTGAAGCAAGTGAGGGCAAAGGAGGGGGAACCAAATTGCTCAAGATCAGTAAGGTGCAATGAGGATGACCTTCATCTTCAACATGGCAGCTTTCTGTAGGAATTTTGGAATTAGCGGAATGGGTGGATAAGCAGAGTAGACTGGGGGGACAATCATGATGTAGAGCATCCCTCAGTGATTCTCCCTGTGAGGGATTAGGCAAAGTAGCTGCTGTACTTGTTGTTTAGGGGAGAAGCAGAAAGATCACAGCAAGGCTGGCCCCATTGACAGAAAATCAGTTCCATGACATCCCTGTTTAGGGACCATTCATGAGGTAGAAGACTGCACCTGCTCAGTGTGTCTGCAGTCACATTGGATTTCCCAAGAATGTGCATTGCTATAAGAAATTATCTGGATGAGATTGCCCATTGCCACACTCCCGAGAGCTTCTCGACATAAGGGTAAGATCTGGTCCATCCTTGTTTGTTGATGTACCAAACTACTGACATGTTGTCCATTTGAATAGCAATTATCCCCAGAGAGAGAGAGAGAATATCCTGGAACGCTTGCAGTGCTAAAAGCACTGCTCTCATCTCTAGTACATTGATATGCAAGTTAGCCTCTTTGGTGGACCAAGTGCCTTGGACTGTTTTCCCCAGAAAATGCCCCCCACCCCAACTGGGAAATGCTTGTGATCAATATGGCCTTGTGCTGAGGGGGAATAAACAAATAAATGGCCTTGTAGAACCTGGTCTGATTGAATCCACCATCTGAGATATCTTTTGCATATCTGAGTGATTCAAATCTGATAAGACATGGACTGGTAAAGCATTGGCCATTGTGTGGCTAGCATCCATTGAAGAATTCTCATGTAAAATCTGGCTAAAGGTGCTAATGATATTGCCACCGCCATTCAACCTAGAGCTTGAAGGGCCAGATGGGATGAAATCTTGATACTGCAGATTATCTTTCTGACCTGTAATTTTATGGCTGAACTCTATGGTTGACTTTAGGTTGAGAATTGCTCCTATGAACTCTAGAGTCTGAGTTGGTTGAAGCTGAGAATTCTTGTAGTTTATAGTTATCCCTAGAAAAGTGCATGTCAGAAGAACCTGATGTCTTGCCCTTATCAGTTGATGTCTGGTGAGAGTGGAAATGAGTCAGTCATCTAAATATGGAGAAACCCAGAATTCTTGCAGTCTCAAGTGAGCTGCCACAACTGCCATGCACTTGGTAAACACCCTGGGGGTTGTGGTGAGACTAAAGGGCAGAACTCTGAACTGGTAATGAGTGCCTCCCAGTCGGAAGCATAAATATACCTTCTGAATCATCTGTTCATCTTTATGTGATAGCTGTCCTTCTCCAGAAATGGAAGAATGGACTGAATTGTGACCATCTGAAACTTGGTCCATCGAACTGACTTAAGTTGCTGAGATCCAAAATTGGTCTCTGGTCCCCTATTTTCTTGGCACTAAAAAGAACCTTGAGTAAGCGGTCTGGTGGGGCCTCTTGGATGACTCTATTTTTCTAGCAGCCTTTGGATTTGAATTGCTGCTCGTTTCCTCTGACTGGGTGGAACATCGGGAATTTTTCTTGATATTGGAGGAAGAAGGAAAAATGGAATTATATAACCACTGGATATAATCCTCCCGCACCCAAATATAATTTGTTAATTCTAGCCAGGCTCTCATGCAGAGATAATCGATCCCTGATTGCCTCCAGAGGTGGACAATTGGGCCTCCTTTCAGGAGCACTGGTAGGGTCTGCCAGAGAAAGAATCTCTGAAGCCCTGGGTTTTGCAGGCCACCTCTGCTGCAAAGGCAATTTTGTCTATTTGAGTTCCATCCTCTGCTTCTGGGGGAACTTCCTCCATGTGTATCCTAGAATGGACCCTGAGACTTCTTGAACCACATGTTATGACCACCTTTGTTGATTCTTAGAAAAGGATCTTTGAGGGGGGGGGGTCAAAAAACATATGCCCATGGCTGAGGGGGTCTTTCTTTCCTTTTCACATCTGGATAGTGTGTCCTTAACTTTGGGGCCAAACAGAGATGTGCCATTGAAGGGGGCATTGACAAATGATGACTTGAAGGGCTCCGCAAAATCACATAAGCACATCTAGGCATGCCTCCTAATGGAAACACCTTAAGCGGCATGCCCTTGAGGTCCTTTCAGTTACATGCCAAAACAACCTCATGGAAGAATTAGAAATGGATTGCAGGGTAGCCAACTGAGAAGTCACAGAAGACTGTACTTCTTCAGGGACAGATCCCAAGAGGGTATTTGACATCTCCTTAATCAAATCCCTCTGAAGTCTTGTGAAATGTGCCAAATAATTCTACACCTTAAAGTGAAGGTCATTGAAGTATTGGCATGCTTCCCAAATCTGTCCATCGCCTGAGACTCCCTGTTGGGGGAATGGACAGTGGAAGTTTTTCAACAAGTTCCTTCTTCGTGACTACCACTATGACCATGGCATCAATGGGCTCCCATTTTCCCCAAAACTGTCTTTCCACAGGTGGTGCGATAATTTTATCTGGTCTCCAAGCTATGGGCTCAATGGTGTTGGGTTCCTTCTATGCCCACCAAGAGATCAATTCAATGAGCTCATTGGTGGGTGGAGTCACCTAGGAGGTAGCCGGTCCAGTACCAAAAGCTTCCAAGAATACGGACTCTGTAGAAGGGTTGTTTGGCATCTGGTCACCTCTCTGCTTAAGGATTTCTAAGATGTGTCTGAATGAGACATCTTCAGGAGGTGACTGTGGGGACCCTTCACCTTCATCGAAATTTGTATCTTCTGTGATAGAATTCTCTGGTGAGTCTACGTGCTTCTGCTTGCATGTCTTCTTCTTAGGGACCTCCTCAGTGGGATGCTCTGGAGAGGTATCAGAAGAAGAAATCAAGATTCCCTGTGTGGAAGCCTGGGGTCTTGGTACTGGATGTCCCTGTGGAAAGGGTTGGTGAGGCTCCAAGCAGACAGACATCAAGGTTGTAGATTTTGAATCCAAGGGGGATGGATCCATCTGTCCTGCAAAGGCAAAGAAAACTGTCTTCACTGCCTTGAATGCAGATTGCCCCAGAGAAAGGGAAGAACTCGATCCTGAAAAGGTCAGCTTTTGGACTGGAGCCTTTCCCAGCTCCGAGGGCAAAATGCCCAAGGTGGAAGCTAGAACAGAGATATCCAGTTCCAAGACTCCAAGGTGCAGAGATGTCTCTGGAAGCTTCGGAGTTGATTCCAATGCCTCAGATCCAACAGGGAAGCTACAGCTCCGAGAGCTGTCTGGATATGACTGGACCAGAGCACTCAGAGCAAACTTTTGATCCGAGGATAAGGCAATCCTCAAATCCAAGCCAGATGGATTCAGACTGCTAGGATCCAGGGACTCTGAAACTGCTGAGGGAACCAAAGGAGGAATTTGTAGTGAGGGTGTTGCAGAAAATCAGACGTCCTGACCAAGAGGGGTAGGAGCCAAAGAAACGCCCATCTGTCCCTTTACCAAGAGAATCTTCGTCACCATCCTCTACACATCCTCTTCTGTGAGAATTCTGGAAGAACAATTGGAAAGGACCAAAAGAGACCCAAGTCTCTCCAGAAAAGGGGAAGGTACCCTAAATAGTACTGGATCATATGATAGTGAATACCGAGTCCTTGGTAAACCACTTACTGAAGAAGGTCCACTAGCTGTCGGATCCATCTTTTCTTTGAGGAATTTGAAGCAGATGAAAATGAGGAAGGCCCTGGAGACATTGTTTTAGCAGGTTTTTTTGTCCTGGTTTGGGGAGATTTATCTCTGATACAGTCTCTCCAAAGGAAGATTGCAAAAGGCCTTTGAGGGTCAGTTTGTTTTTGCATTCTTCTAATGCTCTGGGATTAAACTAGTGTCAGATTGAACAGTCTTTCTGCAAGTGAAGTGGCCATAAATAGTAGACGCACAGTGTGTGGGCATCTGAAAATGGCAGCTTATGGCCACAATTAGTACACTTCTTAAAGAGTCCCTGTGGTGCTTTATCCACCATACTGTACAGCAAAAATAAAGAAGGAAAATAGAAGGAAAACTGTAATGTTAACACTACTTCAAACACATTTTTTAACAAGATAACACCAAGAGAAAAGTGAGAAAACAGAAAATACCAACAATGGTATTAAGGGCTACAACAAACTTTAGAATTACTGAAAATATACTAACAACAGTATCAAGTGGTACACAAGTACAGGAAAGCAGAAGGATATTAAGTAATGGGAGTGGTAAGGGAGAGTCTATATAACAACAAAAAAACAGAATAAGACACTAAAGAAATGTTAGTAACACTTATCTGACAAAACGCTCCAGAGTGTTGGCAACCATATCTTTGTTGATGGTGGCAAACGAGATCTGAGTTAATTGGGGTTGGTACACTGTGGGTAAGGGAAGAGCTCAAGAGTTCTTGGTGGCCATGAGCTTTAGTAATGGCCGAGTTGGATCTGAGGGACCAGAACTGAGCCCATGTGTTGAAGATAGATTGAAAATTGACATCAGATCAAAATGTTTCTATGGTTTGTTTCCTTCTACACTAATGTATGTGTACTTGTGTCACTAATTTAGTTGTGAAATAAAAATCTTTATATAAAATTTTACACACAGCAGAGAATAAAATGCTGAGGTTTGTTCATTTGTTACACTAAAGAGAACATCGTTGCTTAACCACCAATAATATTAAATGCCTGCCCGTTGAAGCTAGTGCAATGTTTCTGCTGAATACTCTGACATACAGATTACTTAGCAACAAGTGTTACCCCCCAATGAAAAATTCCCTATTTGTAAGAAGCTACAGTTATGAACTGAGAAATAACAATAGCCTGCAATTAGTTAGACCCCCATACACAATTGCCACATATGTGGCAGCCTTCTGTACAGTGCCTCTTTCAAAATTGAATGCACTTCTGTATTCTAAGGGTAAATAATGCATTACTGTAGTTACGACTATGATATGCATTGTAAAGAAGTTAGACTTTCCCAATTCAGTGTGAATAATGATATTGTTTGCACCAAGATGTTGCTTTTCTTAATTACCATAATATACCTACTGTTGTCTTTGCTTGCAGCTATATAGTTTGCTCACATTTCTGTTTACCTATAGCCCTATTTTCTATACTTGTGCTTTTCTGTGCATACTTTATGGATAATTATGTGCCTTTCGTATGAGCTTTTATGTACATATTGCTTGGATAATCACAGGCGTCTTTTGCCCTTTTGTTCCCTCCAAGCCTGGGTAGCAGAAAATAGTCTTTGGACCATTTCATTTATCCAGTTAACAGAAGTAAAATAAATTAATACACAAGTTATCAACAGACCATGCTACCATATTCCTGATAAGCTGTTTTAGATCTAGCTTCAGTATGAACATTGTAACATAACAATGATAAAATGAATCTTCTTTTTTTTCTTTTCCTGTTAATATACAGTAGAGCTGTCTTTAAGGTTTTGGTACCCTAAGCAAGCATAAGAGTTAGAGATCCCCCACAAGATTAACAGTCAGAATTCCAAGCAGAATTATTGAGATCAGTTAACCTACTGCAGAATAGAGTCAAAAGGTCATCCTACACAAAATTCTTGCATACAAATGATTTCTGTCCTCCTCTGATGCATTTATATGGTGCTTAGCTTTCTCAGTACAAAACACGTTAAGCTAAAATAAATTCTCAAAATATTTTCTTCAGGAATTTGAGTCCCTGTCTGTTACACCATCTTACCCATCACATTTTAAGGTTTTTGGCCCGGGAAAACTTTCGACAGTTTTGGGACTGCTTAAAGCTTGAAACAATGCATTTGGACTACATTTTGCATCCATGGAAGTACATTTAAAATATTGCACATATCTTACCTTTTAAATTGTGTTTGCTCTTTATCAGAAGTTAAAGTTATTAATTTAAGGCATTTTTATAGTCTGGAGTGCTTTTTGCTTTCTGTGCTGGGCCTAGGTGTTATCAGTGGACTCTCATTTTATTGCATTTTTACTAGCTGGCTTTAGAATCTGAAGATACAGCTATAAAATGATTTGGGTTTTACAGTATCTATTCTTACTTCTCTGAGCTCTTAGGTGGATTATCAACATTGTTCATCTAATTATGTGTTTTACTCATTTGTCAAACAGTATCCGTTGTTATTTTTCTGAGCTCTTAAGTAGATTATTAGTATTGCTCATCTAATTCTGTGTTGTAGTCACTTTTCAAACTTTAAACAAAAACCCAGCTTTGACCAGTTGTGTGAGTTGCAACTAGAGTACTTGGCAATTAACCCAGCCACCCATGGAATTTTACATTTCACAAGCAGTCAGGCATCTTAGTCTTGGGGCTGCTGGAAGTTTGGAAACTTGAAAACAAAGCATTTGGATTACATTTTGCATCCAGGGAAATACATTTAAACTGTATTTAAAATGGAGCCGAGGTGGTGCAGTGGTTAGCATTGTCGCCTCACAGCAAGAGGCTCTCCGGTTCGATTCTTGGCTGGAGTGGCTTCTGTGCAGAGTCTGCATGTCCTCCCTGTGGTCAAATTCACTTTAAAAGACTTGCAGGTAGGTACATGTGTGAGTGGGTGTGCCTTCTTTGAAGGTTGGGTGCTGGGCTGGCAACTCAATACCATAATAATTCACTGCCAATCATTAGAGGACCGGAGTTCCACTGTGTTGATTCCTAACCAGGAAAAGCCGAAAGACAGTTTTAAGACATATCTTAGTTTTGTGTGTTATATTTGCTAGGCTTGCCACCTAGCCGATATTTTTCTGGATTATCCGGAAATCAGAATGATTCTCTAGTAGTCCAGAAAGCACCATACACACTCTGGTATTCTGTTTAAAGGTGTGGACAGAATGCTGGAGTTTGTTAAAAAGCAACGTCTGCCTTTTCTTCACAAAAAAGCATTGCTAAAGCAACGCGGTGGAGTCTGAGATACTGTACAACAACAACAAAAGAGTGTCACGCAACCTAGATTAGGTACATAAAAATGGACTGAAAGGGAAGTTCTGCTCTAATGATAAATAATAATCATAATCATAAATAATAATAAAATGGGTGTGGATGTGGGTCTGGGCAGAGTCACATGCAGTGTAGGGCGTGGCTTCTGTCTGTTTTTCAGCATTGCAGGAGGTGGTAACCTAACTGTTTGCTCTTACCTGAAGTTAAAACAATTATTACGTTAAGGCATTTTATAGTCTCTGGTGCTTTCTGGTTTCTGTGCGGGGTTAGGTGTTCACAGTGGGCCCTCATTTTATTGCATTTTTACTAGCTGTCTTCAGAATTTGTTTCCTGTCCACCAACCCTATTCCTACTGTGTTTTTATACTTGGAGGCTTTTGAGCTGCCTGCCCATACTGTATATCTGGCCTTGGACACTCCTCCCAGTCTCAATTTCTGTATACTTGACCCTCGAAGCTCCTCACACTCTTATAGTCTTTGTGCATCTTACTGGTTATTGACAGAAGAAACTGGGAAGACCCTTCCTTAGACTGTTAGTGAACTCTGAAATTGCCTTAAAATGTGTGTGTTCTCATTGCTGGATTGTCGGCATTTGCATTGCCTTGTAATTACTTATAACTAGTTGTTAGATTTCTTTCTGGTACCTTTTCACTTGTGGCTAGCTAAAGTGCATCTTTAAATTAAGAAGACTGGGAATGTACCACAAGCAGATTCCAAAGAATTTTTCCTCAGGTAGATAGCAAATGTTGGAGGCATTATGGAGAAGAAAGCAGTAACTGGGAACATATGTTTTAGAAGTGTAATGAGTTGGTTAACTTAAAAAAATCCCTAAAGAGTACTCTGTCAGAAATATTGGGTGAGCAAATGGGTGTAACTAAGAAAATTATTTTTTAGATAGGATACAGGATCTGAACTGTCTAGTCATAGCAAGGCCTTGTTCAGTTTTATTCCAGTGACTGCCAAAAAGGTAATTACTAGAAATTGGAAATCAAAGTCTGAACCAACTGTATTTGAAGTAGTGAATATTGTAACATAGATAAAAGAACTGGAAACAGGATTTTTAGAAAAGGGTAGGCAATTACAAAGAAAAAAAAATGAAATTGTGGGAACAATAACTGCAGAATAATGTTTTGGAGGATTGAGCTTTTTTCTCTCTGCTATAAATTGGGTCTATATTAGATCAGTGAACGCTTAAACAAGCGAACACTGATTGATCGACCTTATTTTAGTGAAAGTTACAAATATCGAAGCAACAGAAACTCGAATTTTTTCCTAGGGAAAGAATTCGGTTGTCCGTTTCTGTTGCTTCGGTATTTTCAGTGCTGTAGTGGAAAGTTACGGGTCGGATTCAGGTAAGTGTGCGATTGTGAAGATGTGAGTGTTAGGGTGGGTTAGGTGAGTTAGGTTAGGGCTTGGGTTAGGTATGTGTGTGATTGTGTGGACATGAGGGTTAGGGCGGATTTAGGTGAGTTAGGGTTAGGGAGTGGGTGAGGTGAGTGTGCGATAGTGACGGACCTTAGGGTTAGGGTTAAGGTAAGTGGATAGTTATTGGTGTGGGCATAGTTTAGTGTAGGGTTAGGTGTCAGATTTTAGGGGTATGTGTGTGGATTTCTGTTTGTTTGGTGTGCTTGTGTTGTGTGTATGTGTTTTGGATCAGCGATTCTTTTCCCTAGGAAAAAATCGCTGATCTGACAGTTCGAGATTGTAAGCTTTCGCTTACATAAGGTCAATCAATCAGTGTTCGCTTTTTTAAGCGTTCGCTGATCTAATATAGACCCTATAAATTAGGCATGTTTTTCATGGAGTCATTTACTGTGCAGTGGAAGGAAGTTATTTATGTACATCTCTCGCATACTATGTTAGTTTCTTTAAGGATTAAAAGGTTGTCTGAGTACATGAGACAATTGATACATTGTCTCAGGATGGCCATATCTACCAAGCATCCTAAGACAATATTGTAATTGTCTCATGTACTCAGACAACCTTTTAATCCTTAAAGAAACTAACACAGTATGCAAGAGACGTACATACATAACTTCCTTGGAGGCAAACATCTCACTTACAAACAAGGTTGTCAAGAATATGCACACTACATCCTTCACAGATATCGTTCACCACACACATAGACCTTCTTATGCTGAGGCACTTAAAAGAAACCCCTCCAAACCTCAAAGACCTCCTAAGCCATCAAACAGCAACACCTATCCTCAGCAATTACTATATCACACACCAAAAGCAACACCTAATATCAAACAGGCCTACACCCAATGATCCACCAAGAAGAAAGCCCATAAGGCAAACAAAATACTTTACCTAGTATTCTTGTAACAGGGGATACTACTGTATGACACACACATGCCCCTCTCACCAGGCTGGACAAAGAGAAGATAACTGTTTGCTGCCTACCTGGAACTAGGATCCGCAATATCACACACGTACTCAAGTCACTGCACCACAGGTACCAGTATGATTCTGTCACAGTCCATGTGGTGGTAAATGACCCGAGACATATCTCACTGAAAAGAGACATTATGGATCTCTCTGAATATGTGTCACAAACAGATATCTTACAATGAGCAGTATTCTACCTTATCCAAGGATAATGCCACAGTATGAACAGAAAATGATTAATTTTAATATTTGGCTTAGTTTCTGGTGTCATTCCAGGGTAACAGGAAAATCCATTATATATATCAGCATGAGATGATATGGTAATAAACCATATTGCTTTGCCAAGGATGGTATGCACCTGTCCCCCCCCTGGGCTTTTGGATATTGGTTAAAACTTTATCTACCCCCTTAGAGCCTTTTTAGGCAATATCAAAATGACAAAACTACCAATACAGAAAAAAAGCTCTCCTCACTCTGGAGAATGTAGACATCTGTGCTGTTACCGAGACTTGGTTAAAAGCCACAGTAAGTACTCTGGCAGTGGAAGGCTACAGTGCTTTCCATGCATTTAGACCAACGGCAGCACAGACAATGGCTAAAGGTGGAGGTGTCTCAATCTACATTAGCAACAAATACAGCTCCAGATTGGTTATGCAGGATATGCCCTGGAATTCATCCACATCCAAATCTCTGTAGACAAGGTTTCTTACCATGTCCTGGCCAGGTACAGGTCACACTTTATGACCCACAAAGGGCACAACTCTTAACTAGAACTACTACTGGTGGTCACCATCTAACCAAGTAACCTATTCATGGGAAATATTAACTATCCCTCTATAGGCTGATAAACATACACTGCCTCTAACTCACAGGCATGAGGTTTCCTTAACTTTATCAACACAAACATTTTGAACCAGATAGTGTACACTCCAACCAGTGGATCAAACATACTGGACCTAGTACTCACCAACATGGGATAATGCCCCCCCCACCCCCCATGTCATGTCCTCAAAGATAATGTTGGACCACAAAGATGTCTCCTTGAAATAAAAATCAACCTGGAAAATCCAACTAAACCCATAACAGTTAGGAATTACTCTAAAGCAAACTACATTCTATTAAGTGACAGTTTGCCAAAATTCATGGCTCCCCCAAACTACGAGAACACAGCTACCTATGCAGAATTATTTACAGAATCTAGATACAAACATGTAGATGGCTGTATTGAAGCTTCAGTACCTACCAGAAGTAAGCCCTGATCTAACACCTAAAGCAAACTCCACTGGTCGAATCATTACCTTACCTTAACAGGGTATATAACAAAAGAAAAAAATGTCAAGGTAAAAATCAGAAAGAGCAACTCTCAGAGACAAAAGCTCTCTGATTTAACTAAACAGAAACTAAAAGGTCTAATAAAGTCCAACAAGGCCAATTAGAGATTAGGATACGCTCCTAAGCTAAGGATAATCAACAAGGCATTCTTCAGCTATGTCAAGAACCATAAAGGTAGCACTCAGCAGTGTCCAGAACTGGTGGTAAATGGCAATCTCCACTGAAAACAGTGACAAAGCAACTCTACTGTCTGATGAATTTAGCTCTAACTTCACCCCCACTCCGCCAGCTTCCCTCCATAAAATACCTGCTAGCATAATCCGCCACCAACTATCAATAGGGAGCAGGTCCTGGTGCTACTCACAGGCAAAAACACTTCTTCAATGGGCCCAAACAATATCTCCAGTTGTCTCCTAAATAACCTAAAACATGACCTAGTAGGACCACTTGAGGTGCTCTTCAACTACAGCCTCAAAACAGGTTATATGCCAGTGGAATGGAGGGCCAAAACAGTCTTCTCTCTTCATAAGGGTGGACCATCAACCGAGCCCGGGAACTACAGAAACAAAACGTGGTGCAGTGGTTAATGTTGTTGCCTCACAGCAAGAGGTTCTCTGGTTTGATTCTTGGCTGGGGTGCCTTCTGTGTAGAGTTTGCATGTTCAAACTGCATTCACGTGGGTTTCTTCTGAATACTCCGGTTTCCTCCCATATTCAAAAGACATGCAACTGGAGCGTTTCTCCCTGGGCCTCCGCTGAAAACAGGCTCTGTGGAGCCTAGTCAGACTTTCCTGGTCAAAAAATGTTAAATAATAAATAAATAAAACACAAACTGCCCATGGGCAGATGAAGTTCAAATAGCAAAAAAAAAAAAAAAAAAAAAAACACACAACAGAGCCTCAGTCCACAGCTATCCAGATTTTACTAATGCTTCCTAGTACCTTGGCTGTTTGCCTTCCAGGGAACAATCACATCCTTCAGATAGCCTTATTTTATAATGACCTCAATTATCCAATAATTCAATTACGCAAAATTTGTCAACATGCATTTGCCCCACCATAAAGTGCAATTGATTTTTTGCACATTATAATGCATTTTTAATATGCCAAAAAAGAAGAAAAAAAAATATTCAACCATACCTGATAAAACTACAGACCCATCAGTCTGACAAGTCTAATATGCAAAGCCATGGAATGAATTATCATAGAAATGATCAACAAGGACATTGGTAATGTACAGACACTGAACCCATCGCTGTTTGGCTTTGTTAAGAGTAAGTCTTGCCTACTCAACCTGGTAGACTTCCTCAATAGGGTTACCAAGGCTATTTATGAGGAGAAAACTGTGCATACCACCTACCTTGACCTGGCTAAGGTATTTGATACACTACCCTACTCAGTTGTTGTTGACAAACTCTCAGAACTAGGCATAAATCCCCTCATAATTCACTGGATTGCTGGCTGTCTCAGACATATGACCAAAGAAGTCATGATCGGTGAGACCACCTCCAGCAGGAGACTGATCACCAGTGGAGTGCCCCCAAGGCTCTGTGTTGGGCTCGGTCCTGTTTGGCATCTACTTCTCAGATATCAAGGCTAATGTCAAAACCCTCTGGTTCACCAAGTTCACAGATGATTGTAAATTGGGAGCTACCACAGATTCCCTCATGACACCAACATCCTTCAAGAGGGTCTAACACAAAGGGATGACTGGTGGCAAAGCCACAGATTAAAACTCAGCACAAAGAAATGCATTATATTGCTTTTTAGGAAACTGTATACTCAAGATAATTATTCCATTGATGAAACACCCCTAAGAGCTGACCTGATAGTTAGTTGTCTGAGAACATATGTCAACAGTAATCTGACCCATGACCAACACATAGCCAATATAGTAAGAAACTCATTCTAGGTCTTCCAGCTCATAAGCAAGGGTATGGTATCCAGGTCCAAGGAAGTTATAGTACTACTCTATTCAGCCCTTATCAGACCCATCATTGAGTACAATGTCCCTTTGGCATGTACCTAGCCAGGCACTTGCAACAGTTGGAACACCCTCAAAGGTTCCTCACCAGGACAACCCAGAGTATGAATACCCTGTTCTATAAAGATCACCTTAAGGCCCTTTCTCTATACTCAGTGTTCTAGACGTTACTGAGAAGTGATCTATGCCTAGCATATAAGGCATCCTCAGAAGCAGCTTTGATGAATCTCTTGCACATCCACAAAACAAACAGCACCAGAACTACTAGAACCAAGAACCTGAACTTTGCCTACAACATAAAAAGAACATGCTGGAGAGACCAATACATGTCTGAAAGGCTCCCCGAGATATAGAATACACTCCCCATCTTTGTGAAGTTCATAGGTTCATACTAGGCTATCTGCCAGAGGGCATTTACAAGCCTAGCCCATAGTTTTGTGGCTTACTCCACCCCTTTAGTATGGGGAACTATACCCATTATTTTGCTGTGCCTCTGTCGAGCAGTGACACTGAGGTAATCCCTGGGGTATATCTGTGATCTCCCATCCATTGGTCAAGATTTCTCTTGAACAAGGCCAGCGAGGTGCTCTGCCTCACATATACCGGGATTTTATTCCACAGCATAGGGAGTCTTTGGGTGATGAATCTATCCCTCCAGCACGTCCTATTAATAGCCGTGTCGAGGTTTAAGTCTCCCGCCCTTGTGGCTCTGACGGATCTAGATTTTTTGAGGTGAAGCATATTCATCAAATCTGGGTTTGACATGGCCTTGTATGTTAGGCAAAGGTCACCTCTGAGCAAGCGTGCGACTGAATAGAGCTGGAGTTCTTTCAGTCGGGCAGCATAGGACAGATGTTTGAGACCCTTTATCCTTTTGGTGAGGAACTTTTGTGGCCTCTCCAGCTGCTGCAAGTAGAGTTCATTCCTGACCATATTAAAAAAAAAACTGATCATTGGATGGGAAATCACAAATTCACCCGACTCTGATGGATAGATGTCGACAGTAAGTAAATTAATCCCCAACTAACATACCACCCCAACATAACCCTTAGCTACCATTTTATTAACATACCCCACCATATAGGCGTAGAAGGAACTCAGGAACAAAACTGGGTTGGGTTGCATGGCTAGGCTTGTAAAGACCTTGGTGGTCATTAGTGTAGTATAATCCTATGAACCTATAAATGCCCTTCGTTTTTTCTCTCCCAAATGGAGTAATATATCTATGGAGTCTACAGAGACCCATAGCTGCTCTTCTTTGTACTATCATTTGCGGCTGCCTTATCTTCTTTAGGGTCATAAGTCTAATGGGCTCTTGGGAATTCAGCTGTCATGTAATATGTAATCTCAGAGAGAGAGAAAAAAATTATACCACTGATAGAAACAGCTTAAATGAAGTATTATCGACTTTCTGTATTTTAATGTAAATATTATATTGCAGATAAAAAAAAAAAGTTTGCTGCAGTGTGTTTATTTATTTGCATTTGTTAACCGGGATATGTGAACTGAACAAACTGATCCTTTTCAGTGGAGTCCCCAAGCAGAAAAGCTTCACAATTAAGTACATGTAGATATTTAAATGTTCTTAATACAAAGATAAAGACATTATACAATTTATGTCAGTCCATACAGTAATATGATATTATACAAATCTATAAAGTATATTTGCAAGAAAATGGAAATAGAGTACAATATACTTGAATGGTCTGAGTCTTCATTGTGTATCCAAATCAGAAAGCTTTAAAGTCAGTCAATGTAAAAAATGCCAAAAGTACAAACATGAGAGTGTTACTGGAAGAAAGTTTCAGACAATTTGTCTTGAGGTGCTCAAAGTTAGCAGCAATTCTGAGTACTGCTCTTCTAAGAAAAGGGGAAAGAATATCTTACATGAAGGGGTAGGGCATGGTAGTCACATCCTTTGAAGACACAAAGTCATTTGTACTATAAAGAAACCTTAGGTAAAATAAAAAAATCACAAAAGTTTGTCCACCACATCAAGTCATTTGGGTCAGACAAATAAAAATTAGAAATGGCTGCTTACAGTATTGTAAGAACATTAGTATTTCATAGAACATCAAGATAGGAAAGGATTAAACTTCAGTTTTTGAAGATGTATTTAGGTTTTTGTTGAGGGTTTTCATTAAAATAAAATGTCTTGAAAATGTGATATAAGTACAAATGGAGATGAGAAGAAAGGCCTGCAAAACTTTAGTGTGTGCATGTACTACAAAATTTGGAAATACGCATTCAAAAAAATTAACATTTATAACAGGTAAGAAAGCACAGCTGTGTTAAGTTAAATTTGCCATAACAGAAGATGTTCAAATGATCACTGCTGTAGTAGCCCTGGCTTGTTGTTGTTGTGTCTTTCGGCTTATCCCGGTTAGGGGTTGCCACAGCGGAACTCTGGTCTGCTAATGTTTGGTAGTGGATTTTTACATGCTGAGTTACCAGCCCTGATGCACAACCTTCAACGAAGGCATGCCCATTCACACATGCCTCCACACAGAAGATGCTCTAGCTGAGAATCGAATGGGATGTCTTGCTGTGAGGCGACAACGCTAGCGCAGCACCACTACCGCAGATGCTGTAGTAGCCCTGGCTATATGAGCTATATCCTGCCACTGATTTAACAGCTGGCCAGCTTTTAAAGTTTCATGGTACATCCCATGCGACAAAACTGCCAAGCAGCTAGAGCTGAGCTGACTAAAAGACAAGTTTGGGTGAAAAGCTCTTTAGAGCTTTTCTGCCAGCAGAGAGAGAGGGAGGCTGAGCCCTGAAAAGACCATACTAGGAACATCAAAAAAATAAATGTTCAGGCCATGGCATAAAAAAAAAAAAACCACCAAAAAGTGGGGATGGTTGGAGGGAGTGGCTACTGCAACAGTGATAATTTGAACATCTACTGTTACTGTAAGTTCAACTTACACAACTGTACTATGTTCATCATATTGATTACGGCTGCAATAGCCTTAGCTATATGGGTAAATTACCATAGCTAACTACATTTGGGAGGTGGAAGAAGAAGAGTCCTGGAGCCCCTGGAGAATGGTCCTAGCAAAGCTTAATCTGGACCTAGAGAAGGAAACAAGCTAGCTTACAGTGCTTTGGAAAAGTATATACAGAGGACCAAGTAGCAGCTTCTAGAATCCAACTCTTTCCAAAAAGTCATATATGAAGCCAAGGCCCTGGTACAGTGGGCCTTGAACCTGCCTGGAATACATGTGTTATGGTGAGTGTAACAAGAAGTAATAATCTTAGACAACTGTCTGGAAATATCTTGTTTTGTCACAAGTTGTCCCTTATTCTTACCTTCACAAGAAATGAACAAATGATCCAAAGATCTGAAAAGTTTAATTATGTCAGGACACTACTTGAGTTGTCTGTGAACATCCAAGGTATGGAGTATCCTTTCTCCCTCATTTTTAGGTTCAGGAAAGAAAATGGGGGAGATGGATAGTTTGCCTTAAAGTAAACTCAGATGCCACTTTAGGCATAAAAGAAGGATTAGTTCTCAAAGAAATCCTGTCCCTATGGAAAACTAGATAGGATTGATTCACCATAAGAGCTTGCAACTCAGATACCCTACTTGCAGAGGCCAGAGCAATCAGTAAAACTGTTTTCCATGTTAAGAATCTTAAATCAGCCAGCTCACCTGGTTCAGATGGAGTAAGTGTCAACTTCTCTAACAAAATTAAGGTCCCAAGGAGGGGTCACTGGTTTTCTTGTCGACATCTTATGTAAAAGTGCTTTCAAAAACATTTTGACATGAGACTCCATTTAAAGAGGAGGATCAATGGGCAGAAATGCTGAAATAGCCAATAAATGAACCTTGATAGATGAATAAAAAAGGTCATAGGACAATAACTCACACAAATATTGTAAAACCAGAGAACTAGCCCTAAATGAGTGCTAGCTATGTCGTTGACACCAACTAGAAAACTTTTCCATTTGCTAATATATGATTTTCTAGTAGCAGGATTTCTTGCCTCCATTAGCACCTGCTGTACAGCCTCAGTAAACAGGTACCTAAAAGGAATTAAGACTCCATCATCCAGACAGTCAACTGAAGTTGATTTATGGCAGAATGTATCAAACACTCCTGTTCTGTGTGAATAGATCCAGTCTGTGAGGAAGTTTGTGGTAATTATCCCTGATCACTTCCAAAAGAAGGGAGAAAGTACAGTTGTGTAAAATCTTACTATAACTGTAGATGTCCTTGCCTTCACTGTGGCAGTATTCTTAACAGATGAGATTCCCTGCCGTGAAAGTCTACCAAAGCCTACCGTTGCTTTAGCGTATGTCGAATGTTACCCAGATGCTCCTGGCATAGTGTAAGGCATGAAGATGACATTCAGGCATGCCATCTACAGAACTGATTGCCCCAGAAGGAACAAAAGTCCAAGGAACCCAAGAGGTAAACTGTACATCCAGAAAGGCAAAGGACTAGGGGGATGGAGGAAAGGAGTGAATACTGCAGCAGTGAAGGCAAGGACATTGACTGTTATGGTAAGTGTTTACACATCTGTACTATGTCCTTACATTCACTGCAGCAGTATTCTTAATAGATGGGACAGTGCCAAAACTGAAGAGGAAACTTGGGAGGAGGAAGGAGCAGAAGAGCCTCTAAAAACCATGAAGAACAGCACTAGCAAAACCAGCCCTAGCTCTAGAGATACCATCCAACTTGTAGTGCTTGGTAAAGATATGCACAGAAGACCAGATAGTTGCTTCAAGAATATAATTAGTATCTAAGCCTTTAAAAAAGCACCAGAAGAAGCCACAGATGTAGTAGAATGAGCCTTAACTAAAAAGGGAAGGCTCTTGCCATGAAAAGTGTAACAAAACGAAATAGCCTTAGAAATCCAAGAAGAAAATAATTTGCTTGGATACAGCAAGTCCCAAAGATCAAGGATGAAAAGAAACAAACTGATCAGATTTTCTAATAGCCTTAGTCTTATCCAAATAAACTCTGAGTTGACTATGCACATCCAAAATATGCAGCACCCTCTCACTGTCAGACTGTGGAGAGGGGAAAAAATTAGGCAGATTAGCAGACTGATTAAGAGAGAGTTCATTAACCACTTTAGGCAGAACAGAAGGATTAGTGTGCAAGAACACCCCATCCTCATGAAAGATCAAAAAAGGAGGGCAAGCCATACAGGCTTGCAACTCAGATACCTGATTGGCAGAAGTAAGAATTAACAAGAGAACAGTCTTCTAAGAACAATGTTGCAAGGAAGCTGAAGCAGAGTGCTCAAAAGGAGCCTGAGTCAGTTTCTCCAAACAAAATTAAGATCCCAGGGAGGAGGAACAGGTTTCCCGGGAAGTCTAATATTAAGGACGCCTTTAAGAAACTGTTTAACCTCAAATTAGAGGCTAAAGGAGGAGAAAAAGGCAGACAAGCATAGATAGCTGATAAGTGGGCCTTATTAGAAGAATAGGCCAAACCAGCATTAAGCAACTCACACAAATAAGAGAGAACCAAAGGAACATCCACAGTAAGTGGGTCCAGGTTATGAGAGAGGCACCAAATAGAAAACCTCTTCCATTTGGACAAGTATGATTTCCTAGAAGTAGATCTCGTGGCCTCCTGCAGGACTTGCAGCACATCTTCAGAAAAAAAAGGTGTCTATGAGGAATCAGAATCCTATCATACACCATGTCAGTTGAAGCGTAGACAGGTGGGGATGGATGAGAGATCCCTTGTCTTGTGTGAGTAGATCCACCCTGTGAGGTAACTTGTGATGGTTTCTCTTGGCTAGATGCAGAACTAGAGAGAACCAGTGCTGTCTCTGCCAAAAGGGAGTCACCAAGATTTTGGGAGCATCCTGTTGAATCCTGAACAGGACTTTCAGAATAAGAGGAAGGAGAGGACTCTGGCACAAAACAGAGGAAGTTGTCTGCTCAGAGGGGAGGCAAAAAGATTCACATGAGGAATACCCCACTGGTGGATAATGTCCAGAAACACAACCACTCATGAGACTGAGTTAAGGACCTACTCAGAGTGTCCGCCACAATATTCTGATTGAAAGGGATATAAACCACCTGAGGAGTCACTTGATATTTGACAGCAAGATCCCATACCAGAAGTGACAACCGGCAAAGAAGATAAGATCTCATTTCTCCTTGTTTGTTCATATACCACATCACTGTGGTATTGTCTGTGAACACCTTGAGAGGCCATGGAAAGAAGAGAGGATGAATGACCTGAAGAGCCAGCAGAAGAGCTCTCATCGCTTTGACATCGATGTGCTCCTCCTGTTGATGAGGTGACCACACCCAATGAACCTTTAGGGAGCCATATGTCACCCTCATCCCATGTCTGAGGTGTCTGCGAACAATTCCTGAGGGGAAAGAGGGGGATAAAAAGGGATCCCTGGATTCTGAGACAACTTCTGAATCCACCAGTGAAGTTCCTGTCTGAGAAAAGGAAGAAGAGGAATTACAAAGTCTAGAGGATCTGCGTGTTGAAGCCATACTGACTTCAGAAACCAGTGAAACTTTCTCATATGAACTTTGGTCAGAAGGTGCATCGAAATGGTGGATCCTATGAAACCCAGAGCTCTCAGAAACTCCCTGGTGGTAATGAAAGCCAGAGGAAGAAGAGTGTGAAAGAAAGAAATTACAGTTAAGGCCTTTGGAGGAGGCAGGGATGCAAGCACTGGCACCGTCTGAATCCTGCATCCCAGAAAAACATGATCCTGAGGAGTCAGAGTCAGAGAAGACTTTTTTGAAATTTATTGTGAACCCCAAGCTCTGAAGAAAGGAAATGGTAAAATGAAAATTTTGCAAAAGGATCTCTGGAGAGGACACCTGAATCAGCAGGTTGTCTAAGTAAGGAAATATTTGGATCCATTGAAGCCTGCAAAATGCAATCACAGGAGCAAGGCATTTGGTGAATACCCCTGGGTGCAGTAGAAAGGGCACAGGACAAAGCAGAGAACTGAAAATGCAAGGAAGCAACAAAGAAATGCAAAAACTTCCTCAAAAGAGGATGGATTGGAATATGGAGATAAGCATCCTTGAGATACAGAGACACTATAAAGGCCTGAGGGAGCAAGATAGGAAGTAGAATCTGAAGGTCAACATCTGAAAGGAAGGCACTTTCAGAAAAGTGTTTAGATGAGAGAGGTCTAGAATAGGTCTCCAAGTGTCCACTTTTCTGGGCACTAGAAACAGTCTTGAGTAGAATCCTTTCCTCCTGTGAGATGCAGCACCCGCACCTCTTGAATAGAACCCTGAGTCAAGAGATCTTGAAGAACCTCTGGGAAAAAAGGGAAGTTGTTCCTGAGCAGGCTGAAGAATGTCCATAAAAGGAGGACAGGATTTCCACACCATGAAGTACCCCTGATGAATGATAGAACCTAAGAATCCTGAGTGATCTGAAGCCAAATAGGAAGAGAAAGGCAAAGAGAAAAAAGAATGTGGCTGGGAAGATAAAGAAGGTCATACAGCACCTGGTTTGTCAGGAAAGGAAGGCTTCAGAATCCCTGAAAACTGAGTGGCCTTAGCAGGAGGAGCCCATTTGCCACTCTTTTTCCCTTTAGTCGAAGGACGAGATAGCCTGTGAACAAAGACTGGGTTAGTGGGGTAGTTTCTCAGAAATGCAGGCACATGAGAAACAAACGCATGTTTAAGCTCCTGTAAGACCTTGACCTTATCCAGAAGGGACTTAAGCAAACCAGCAGCAACTTCCCCAAACAAATGTTTAGGATCTAGACGAGCATCTATCAGCTTAGCCTTAATATCATCAGGTAAAGGTTGAAGCCTAAGCCAAGAATACCTCCTCATCACTAAAGCAAAAACAGCAGCCCTAGTAGAGGCATCTGCCACATCATAACTAAATTTGATAGAATGACAAACTACTTGAGAGGAAGTCCCTAGCAAAGAAAGAACAGAACTGGAAAAATCAGAAAGCAGTTGACAGTCCTGAGAAAAAAGAGTCAATACATACCCAGACATATGGGTCTGATAATTAATCACCCTAAAAGCTAGGGTAGCAGAAGTGTATTCTGCTATCCTTCTCAGAAGGCAATAACTTGGGCAAAGGAAGCAAATGAGACAGCTTATCAGAGGCTATAGACACCGCAGAGGGGTCAGCAGCAGGACATTTATACAAAAACTAATCCTCAGGTACCCTATAAAACCTATCAGGCTTCTTGAGAGTAGGGTAAAGAGAATCAGGCGCATGAGAGGCATTGGAAAAAGCATCCAGAGAAGCAGCCAAAATATGAGAAATTTCCACAGGTTTAGGAGATTCCAGCTGCAGTGACTCACAATACCTCTTATGGATATCAGAGACCTCAGCACAATCCCACTTAAAAATTCCTTCATCCTAGAGATTGTGTCCCCAAAAGGAAATTTCCTCAAAAGGAACCTCAGTACTAACAGATTCCTCCTCTTCTGACTCGTAGTCCAAAGGAGAAGGAATTTGAGTAGAAAAGGTCAGGGATTCTTCATCAGAATCCAACTCTTCCTCAGAAAAATCCTGTTCTCTAAGCCTTTTGGGGAGAATAGAGGACCACGGAGGAGTAGGAACCAAAACCCCCTGAGGAGGCTTTAATGACATCCAACCAGTAAATAACCCCTGGGTAAAAGCCTGCCACTCACTTTGTGGATCCCTAGGAGCAGGAGAATCATGCTTAGTTTTTTGTTTAGTTTTTAATGGAACATTCCCCCTATAAAACTGAGAAGGCTCAAACCCAGGATGGCAGTTGAGAACCATAGTAGGAACGTCTTCCCCAACTAAAATCTGAGGAACTCCCCTAGGCTCCTCGGAAAAAAATCAACCATGATTCCCCCCTGAACATCTGAAACAGATGCCTGTAAAGCCTCTTTGGGTGTGCTGCCAGACAGATCCTCACAGGCCTCCAACCCAGTCATGGCAGAGAAATCTGACAACAGAGTCAGGCAACTCCAGGTGCATAACGACCTAGGGAGAAACACCATGCAGAGGTTGGACAGTGGAAGATTCTGGTCATACCTATTTCACCTTCTTCTTCCATAATGGCTGACCCTTGAGATAGGAGATTCCTTCCATTGTATCTTTAGTGAGAAACTTAAAATGCTGGTTTTCAAAATACAAGAAAAGGGAAGAAAGCCTACTGCGAAGGGTTTTTGGGATGCATGCCTGACAAATCGAACAAGATGTATGTTGTGAGAAGCTCCAAGGCAAAAAAGACACTTATCATGGTGGTCTTTATGGGGAATCTGTCTCGCACACTGACATTTACTCTTCCTGGATGACATTAACCCCAAAGAGCACAGAGAAGGCAAGAAAAAACAAAAACCATAACAAGACACTTAACTGCAACTTGCTAGGATTCAGCAAACAGGCGTAAGTGTTACCTGTAGCACCCAAATGCATGTAGCTGGTGAAAAATGGATGTAGGCAAACAGACCGATGGTAAAAACAAATGTTCGGACTGGTGGCAAAGAAGTTCTATAGATGGTACACTTGAATGTCACCTTTATGCCCTACACTACACAAGAAGTGTTTGGGTGATGTTCGGCATACCTTAAAGCAATGGTAGCCATTGGTAGACTGTCTGAATGTCAGACAGGGAATCCCATCTGTTAAGAATACCGCAGCAGTGAATGTAAGGACAACCATGGTTGCCTGCACCAGAAGGAAGTCACTACAATGATTTTGGAGGATTCATTCCTTATGAATATTCAGAAGTACCATGGATATTAGTGGAAAGGGAGAAAACCATAGTGGAACATTCCTGTCCAAAGAAAAGAAAAAGCATCTGTCTTCCAGGCCTTCTTGCATGGAGTCCTGGAAAAGAATTTTACCAGTTGACTGTTCAGAGAAGAGGCAAAGTGGTCCAATTGAAGAACTCCCCACAGATGGATCAAATCTTGGAAGACCCTCTGATCTAGGTTTCCATTTGTGAGGGTCTCCCCGATCCTGCTCTGCTTGTCTGCCACACAGTTTTGCTCTTACAAAATGCAAGATGCCTGTACAGAGAGATTGTACAGTGAAGCTATATCCCAAAATACACATGACTAGTCTGCAAAGGGGGTATAACCTGGTTTCTCTTTGCTTACTGATGTATCACATGACTGTGGTAATGTCTGTAACCACTTGAAGAGGTTCCTGGGACCAAACATGGTTCACAGAGTTGAATGCCTTGATCAGGGTAAGTATCTCCTTGATATTTATGTGCTAGCATCTGTCCCATACCCCCTGCACTTTTATCCATCCTGAAACTGCTCCCCAAGCAAAGTCCGAAGCATCTGAGGTGACTGACTACTCTGCAGCAGGAAGAGAAATGGGGCAATCTGGATTTTAGGACATCTGTTGTCTCCAGCAAAATATTTCTCTTCTGACACACCCCAGCACTGGGATTTGTAAATATAAATGGTGATGCTGGGACCACAGAGATTTCAGATACCAATGTATCTTTCTGATGCAGAGTCTTGCAATGGATATCATGAGAGTCATATATGCCATGAGACCCAAACTTCTGAGGTATTCCCTCACAGTGACCGAAGTCTAAGTGGAAAATATTAGAAATTGATCTAAATAAAGATCTATTTCTATTTCCTGTCGAAGAAAAGCTCTTTGAACTGAGGTGTCTAGTTGACATCCCAAGGATACAATTCTGTGTGAGGGAGTCGTGAAAGACTTTTGAATGTTCTCTTGGAATCTCAGCTTGTATAACAGATCTCTTACTCAAGAAATTATAGGTTTATAGGTAAATACTAAGCTAACTTCCCTGAATGGTCATTTTAAGCCTAGCCAACAATCCACGGTGAGATTCAAACCCTGTACATCATGCATATGAAGCAAAGACTTTAACCATTATGACAGAGAGAGAGAGAGAGTGAGAGAGAGATTCCTGACACTTTGATAAAGACTGCAAAGATAATCAAGTTGCCCAAATATGGAAAAATGTAGATACCATGTAGCCTGCAATGAGCTATAAATGGAGCTATACACTTTGTGAATATTCTTGTTACAGTCCAAAGGGTAAGACAGAGAACTGATAATGTGATCCTGACACAAAACCTTAAGAAACAACTGAAGTCTGAATGAATAGGGATGTGATGATAAGCATCTTTTAAGTCTAGTGTTACCAGGAAACTTGAAAGAGGAAGGATAGTTACAAAGTTACCACAAACAGGTTTAGGAAGGAAAGATCCAGTACTGATCTCCAACCATTGTCTTTCTTTGGCACTAGGAACATCCTTGAATAAAAATCCTTCCCCACTTGGGAAGGAGGAATTGGTTCTATCACTCCTTGGGAGAGCATGTGATGAAGAATAGGTGGAAACAAAAAGAGTCTGATCTGGAGGATGAGGACTGACCCTCTGGAAAGGAGGAATTTCCTTCTACTGTCATTTGTAACACTGTACAATTTTCAGAACCCATTTGTCTGGAACAATGTGTTGCCAAACAGAAAAAAATAAAAATTCAGACATTCTGGAAAAAGTGAGACTGGGGGGGGGGGGTTCAAGGTCTCTTGAATAGTCATTCAGACTTGTTAGACTGTCATTGGTTGTAGGAGGTTATAGACTTCTTTATGGAACCCTCTTGCCATTTCTTCTTAAATGTCCGTTTACCTGAATTTTGTTGAGACTGTTTATTTCGTCTTTTTACCAAAATTGAATGAGGAGGTAGAAAATCCCTTGGACAATTTGGAAAAGAAAGGCTGAAAAATCTTAGACATTCCCCAGATAAGCTTGACTCTCACATCTCAACTTCTGATCATCTCTGCAGCAAAGAGGCCAAACACTAACTCTCTGGCCAAGAGCAAATTAAAGATATCATTTTAACATCATCTGGGAGGTTCTGAGAATGCAGCCATACAAACCTTCTTAAAACATTACCAGTGGCCATAGCCCTGGAAAAATTATCAGCAAAGTCATACGAGTAGTGAACTGTGCAATAAAACAAACTATTTTATTTAAAGCAGATTTTTCTTCACAAGAAGACACTGTAGATACAACATTTGTCATACTTTCACAATTTGTCAGACCAAACTTTAACATACAGTGGATATAAAAAGTGTACACACCCCTGTTAAAATGCCAGGTTTTTGTGATATAATAAAATGAGACCACAATAAATCATTTCAAACTTTTCCCACTTTTAATGTGACCTATAACCTGTACAATTCAATTGAAAAACAAACAAATCTGTTAGGGGAAAAAATATAAAAAATGTACAATAAGCTGGTTGCATAAGTGTACACTCCCTTAAACTAATACTTTGTTGAAGCACCTTTTGATTTAATTACAGCATTCAGTCTTCTTGGGTAGGAGTCTATAAGCATGGCACATCTTGACTTGGCAATATTTGCCCACTCTTCTTTGCAAAAGTGTTCAAAATCTGTCATATTGTGAGGGCTGTCTTCAGGTCACCCCACAGATTTTCTATTGGATTTAGATCTGGCCTCTGGCTGGGCCATTCCAAAACTTTAATTTTCTTCTGGTAAAGCCATTCTTTTGATGATTTGGATGTATGTTTAGGGTCATTGTTGTGCTGAAAGGTGAAATTCCTCTTCATTTTCAGCTTTCTAGCAGATGCTTGAAGGTTTTGGGCCAAAAGTGACTGGTATTTGAAACTGTTCATAATTCTCTCCACCTTGACTAAAGCCCCAGTTCCAGCTGAAGAAAAGCAACCCCAAAGCATGATACTGCCACCACCATGCTTCACCATGGAGATGATGTTCTTTTGGTGATGCAAAGTGGTGATTTTGTGACAAATGTACCTTTTGGAATTGTGGCCAAAAAAGTTCAACCTTGGTCTCATCAGACCATAACACATTTCCCACATGCTTTTGGGAGACTATGTATTGTTTTGCAAATTTTAGCTGGGCCCGGATGTTTTTCTGTGTAAGAAAAGGCTTCTGTCTTGCAACCCTACCCCATATGCCAGACATATGGAGAATATGGGAGATTGTTGTCACATGTCGTACACAACCAGTACTTGCAAAAAATTCCTGCAGCTCCTTTGCTGCAGGTCTCTTGGCAGCCTCCCTGACCAGTTTTCATCTTGTCTTTTCATCAGTTTTGGAGGGACGTCCAGTAATTTGCAGCATCACTGTTGTCCCATATTTTCTCCACTTTTTGATGACTGTCTTCACTGTGTTCCATGGTATATCCAATGCTGTGGAAAAGTTTCTGTACCCTTTTCTTGACTGATACCTTTCAACAATAAGATCCCTTTGATGCTTTGTAAGCTCTCTGCAAACCATGGCTTTTGCTGTATGTAGTAGGCAACTGAGTAAATGTCAGGAAAATCCTACTAGGACAACTGAACTTTATTTGGGGTTAATCAGAGTCTCTTTAATTAATGGCAGGTGTGTACCCAAGAAGACTGAATGTTGTAATTAAAGCAAAACGTGCTTCAACAAAGTATTAGTTTAAGGGTGTGTACAATTATGCAACTAGCCTATTGTACATTTTTTTTTATATTTTTTCCCCTAACAGATTTGTTTGTTCTTCAATTGAATTGCACAGGTTATAGGTCACATTAAAGGTGGGAAAAGTTTTGAAGTGATTTATTGTCATGTCATTTTTTTGTATCACAAAAACCTGGCATTTTAACAGGGGTGTGTACACTGTTTATATATCCACTGTATGAGCCTGACAATTCAAACTCAGAAATTCAAATTTATACACTTTTTCCCCTACCTCTCAATAATTTTCCCATCCTTATAAAAAACAGTAAGACTGTAATTAACTAAGTGCTTAGCAGCAGTGGGATTAACTAAAGCTATACCTGCTGGGCCAGGTTTCGGAATACTGTATAAATATTTAAAGACTGGGGCATTTTATAAATCCTACCTGCCTTTTTAGGGGTAGCTGGCTGACTGTCAGGAAAACTGCACACAGTAACACACACATCATCTAAAGCAGACTGAACAGGAGAAATTGACGCAGGTTCTGGAAAATCCTTCTGTAAGAACTCCTAGCATTTTCTGAGGGACAGAGAAACCTCAGTGTTCTTCCAGTGAAAACATTGGCACACAGTAAAGAAAAGCATAAGCTAACTGTTGATCCTCAAAAGCCTCAGAGGGGTATAATCCTCAGCAGCAGTAAAGCTCTGAAGGGCTTTGCACCCCAAACCTGTCTTTTAGTCAGCTCAGCTCAAGCTGCTTAACAGTTCTGGTGTGTAGAAGGTGCCCTTAAGCTTTGGAAGTTGGCAGGCTGTTATATTTTTGGCAGGATATAACCCACATACCTAGGGATACTGTAGCAGTGATCAATATGATGAACATTAACAGCTTTCTGTCATAATGGCTACACTATCCATATTATCTTGGAATGTAAATAGCCTTACAAGTATAGACAAAAAAGGAAAGAGCACCGAATTATATTAACAAATGCAGAGTGCAAATACCAATGTTGCAGAAGATACATTTGGAAAGAAATGAGCATGTGAATTTCACAAAGGAAGGATTTCAGGATGGATATTCAGCAGAATATTAAGGACAAAGGAAAGGGGAATGATTATACTAATTACTACAGGGGCTCCAATAGGGATAGCAGAGAAAAAATGACAATAATGGTAGATTTGTGGTAGTAAGGTGCTATTGGCAAGGGTGAAAGATTCCACCAAAAACTGCTATTATGGAGCTTAAGAAAATTTTGGGAGAAATAATCATCCTTCAGCACAGAATATTACTTATAGGTGAGGACTGTAACTTAATTTGCAATAGTAAGGTGTATCAGTGGAACCTAGAAGGGAAATATAACAAAAGAGGGTAGATTTCTGAAGAAATATATGAAAATATTTGGTATGGAAGATGAGACTTCAGTAATGAGAAATTGGGTAGGATTTACATATTATTCTCCAAGGTACAATACACCCTTTACCTATTATTCTCCAAGGTACAATAACTGGGCTAGACTAGATAGAAATTGTTTTTCATAGGTACATGTGCATTTAATTGAAAGTCCAACATGCATCTAATAAATATTTCAGATCATGCATCAATATAAGACAAGATCAACATACAGGGTAATGAAGTAAAAATGAGGCACTGGCACTTTCCCTCCTACCAGTTAAAAAGAAAAGAATTTAAAGAATGGGAAATGCAAGCGTTATTAGAGAAGATAGAAAAAATGTTCCTAAGTTATAGCTATTGAGTGGGATAAAATGAAAATGAAGTCTAAAAACTGGATAGAAATAAAAGAGATACACTTAAGACATTACGGGAGTTATTTAGAGGGGCTGACAAATATTTACGTATCAGAATAAGGGAATCTTATAGAACAAGAAGATAAACAAATGCAGAGTTCTAAAGAGAAAATAAAGGAGTATCTGGATAATATGAATCAATTTAGAAAGACTGCTGTTAAGCAACTATTTCTGATAACTCCAGAACACAAAAACTTCCAGCACAATGTCTTAGGCAGTAGAAAGTAGAAAGGGTTATTAAATTTAGGGAACCTATAACAAAAAATAAATAAATAAATAACCATTGATTCTGTAGCATTATAAGAGATATTTTGGAAATTTTATGAACATTTGTATAAAGCAGCGAAACACAGAAATAAAGAAACAGCACAAATGCAAACATTTTTGGAAGACTAAATTATGCCAAGGTTAAAGGTAGAGGACGCACAACTAACAATTAAAACAGGAGGAGATGAGATAAAAACAGTGATGTATAATCAGTCTTCGGGAAAGTATAGAGTAACAGATGGTATTCTTATGAAAGTTTGGAAATTACGAGGGAAAAAGTGATAAAGATATGGAAGATCTTATTTAAAAATATTTTAAAAGGAAGAGAAGCACCAACATCCTGGAATACAGCTGTAGTGCCTGTATTGCCTAAAGACAGAATTGATCCATCAGACCTACCTTCATATAAACCCATTTCAATGTTAAACCATAATTATAAAGTGTTTTTGTCTCTACTAGCTAAAAGAATGGCAAAGGTTTTGCCAAAATTGATAGATATAGATCAGTGTGGTTTTGTGGAGGGGAGGCAGACATTTGACAACATTAACAGAACAATGATGATCCAGAGAGAAGCAGAATATAAGAAAATACCACTGCCATTAGATTTTATGAGAAGGGCACTAGAAGCATTTACATTCCTTGATACAATAAAAAAAAATAATTAGGAGGATATATGAAGGATCGGAGGCAAGATTTAAAGTGAGATGGTTCTTCTCTGATAAGTTGAGTTTGAACAGGGAACGAGGTGGGGTGGTCCTCTTTCCCCCTTGTTATATGCTTTACAATCAGAGCCACTGGCAAAAAAAATGCAAAAATATAGATGGTATGGTAATCAAGAGGATTCCCTTCACAAGCTCGAAGTTTCAAAACTTCAAACTGCAAATGGTTGAGCCCATAAGATCGAAGTTTTGAAACGTCAACGTTTTGAATGGAGATCACTGTACAGCATGGAACAGGAAATTTACCATTTCCTCACTGTAGTGTGATCTTGGAGTTGGTATATTTATTTAGCATGGGGTATGGGGGGTGCAGGGGTCCTTCCCCCCTGCAAAAACATATATTTTTTTATTTTTTATTACAATTTCAAAGTTTTAAAACTTTGATCTTATGGTCTCAACCATTTGCAGTTTTAAGTTTTGAAACTTCAAGCTTGTGAAGTAGATCCAATCAAGAAAAGCTGGAATTATTTGCAGATTATATTATTGTGCATATCATAAATCCAGAAAAGGACATATAGTGCTGTACAACTTTTTTTTATTTCATAGTATTGCAAAACATTTTGAGACAGTTTCAAGTCTTTTCAGGATATAAAACTAATGAAGATAAAAAAAGGCTATAGCAATAAATTATGTACCCACACATGAAATGGTTCAGAAATACCCTTATTTATGGGGATATGATAATAGCTTCATAGGTGTCCATTGGGGTCTGAATGGAGAGATGAAAAGTCAGCAAGCAAAGGACAGCAGTAGTGCTGAAACTGAATTCATCCTCAAGTCTTGGTGAGTACCTTCTCAAGGTGGACCCTGTTTTCACAAAACCTCACCAAGGTGACACTGATATATAGACTGCATTTATATAGCATATATCATGGACAGAAGTAGGTCAAAAACTAAAAAAAAGATAGCTGGGTGCACAAGACCCAGGATAAAAAAGTGCCAAATCCTGGTGGGTGCACTGGTGCCTGGACTGGAAAAGATGACAGTGTATAATCCTCAAAATACGGAAACATTCCTACAATGGGGCCAGGCCCCAGGGGGAGGATGGCCCCCCATCATAGAAGGAAGTAGCAGTCCACAAAAATCACAAAAACTGATAGGCCAAAGAAGAGTCATAAAGACGATAAAGTGGATTATTGAGGATAAGAAAGAAATTATGTATTGTTACTATTATGCAAAAAGCCCAGAATTTCCAGAAACAAGATATACAAAATGATTAAGAGAAAAATTAGAGGAAAGAAAAATACTTCCGCAAGAAAAACTGTCAGAAGCTTCAAATGAAAATTTGTGTTCACTAATAAAACAGATTTGGGAGAAACAGTATATAGATCAAGAAACCTTGATCTGTTTGGAAAAAGAAGCATCTGAGGAAGTGCGAAAATATAAAGAACAAAACCAAAAGATATTTGAAAAGTATAAAAAAAGAAATATGGACATGGGAAAGAAAGAGAGACTTGATATGGTACAATATTTATCCAAAGGAGAAAGCCAAATTAATCAGTGTAAAGAAGGCAGCTCACAAAGGCATCCTGACATGGAAAATTTCACAATAAAAAAATAATATCACAAAGACGGAACACAGAAAAGAAGATCAGTAAAGCAGAAGTTAAAAAATAGAAGTTATGGAGTGCCTGCAAAGTGAAGGATTTGATGTAGAAGGTCTAACACACTTTCATCACAGCAGGATGGAGTGTGTCCCCACAGCAGGGAGAAAGAGGAAGATCAGGAAACATCTGAATAAGAAATATGGACAAGGGAAAGAACAAGAGATTTAATATGGTGTAATATTTGTGCAAAGGAGAAAGCAAAACTAATCAATACAAAAAGAACAGCACCAAAGATATTTGAAGAGAAATACAGACAAAGGAATCCAGACATGGAAAACTTTACAATACAAAAAATAAGAAGAAAAGAGGAAAAGTAGAAAAGGAGATTAGTAATGGAGAAGTTAAAGAAATAGAAACTGAGGTTACGGAGTATCTGCAAAGTGAAGGATTTGGTGTAGAAAATCTAATACAGAAAGAGTAAGAACAGGATAGAGCAATGAGTGTTCAAATTAAGGCGAAACCAGTGGAACAGGAAGCAATTGGTCAGGTGCCATAAGAAGATAATTTGGAGCCTTCCACGGGATACCAGTATAAACATTCACATGAAGCTGGACAGCAAGGGAAGGAACAGAAAACTATGGAAACTCTGATGCAGTCAATGTCGAGATGTGATAGGCCAGTGAGTTCCCATATGATAGAGCAATGGATGGCACAAGATGAAATTGATGAGACTGTGTTACAGGAAGATGCTATAGAACCTTCTATAGAATGTCCGCAGGAATTGGAAACGAGATGTGCCCTCAGTTTGGAAGAAAATGAGCTAAGAGAAGAATTGCTTGATTTAATAGACATGGACAGATATATCAATATCAATGAAAGAAATAGATTCAGAAGGTTAATAAAACCCAAAAAATCAGAAGACTGATAAAACAAATGAACACAATAATTAGAACTGTTCATAGAGATCCATGCGATATAACAGAAGTAACCAGGATATATTGCTGTGCAGCTAAACTAATAACTGATAAAGTTCTACCACAAGAATACAGGGTAGTGAGAGAAAGGAAGGTGAGAAATCAAATACCATCATGGAAATATCAAATAGAGAAAATTATAAAGCAATTAAAACAAGAAGTGTCACTGTTAGAAAACTATAGAAGAGGGAATAGATCAACAAAAAATACTAAGAAAGATGTGATAAAAGCAATGCACAATATTAGAACAGACCAGGATCTAGCATACCCTATCACAAATAAACTAAAAATTTCAGCACAGGTGGAAAAACTTAGAATATATGAAGATAAATATAAAGGAAAAGTGCAAAATAAGCAATTTATTGATGACCCAAAAACTTTTTATAAAGCGCTGGGAAATAAGGTAAAAGGAATTGAAAGACCGCCAAAAAAAAAAAGAAATAGATACATTTTGGAGAAGTATCTATGAAGATCCTGTAGAACATAACACAGATGCTAAATGGATACAAGAAGTAAAAGAAAGAATAAGAAGTTTAAAGGTAAAGGTACAGGATATGAAATGGGATGAAGTAACAGCTACAGAGACTGAAACAAAGTTAAGAAAAGCCTCTAATTGGATGACCCCAGGCCCAGATGCAGAACCTAACTTCTGGTTAAAAGTATTAACATCTTTGCACAAAGATTTAAACAGGAGTAAGAACTATTTATATGCACACCCAGAACAGACATCAACCTGGCTAACAACAGGAAAAACAATGCTTCTACTTAGCAGTGAACCTGCAAGCTACCCTAAAAATTATAGACCAATAACCTGCCTTTCGGTGACATATAAACTAAACATGGGAATTGATGCTGACAGAGTTTATAGTAATTTAAAGAAAACTCAATTATGGCAGTAGAACAAAAGGGAAATAAAAGAAAGTCATATGGAACAAAGGATCAATTGTTGTTAAATAAAGTCTATATATAGTGGTCCAAGAAAAGAAAACAAGAATAGCATTGATCATTGCAAATGCCACACCCAGTGACTACAGTGTCTTGCATACAGAGAGACACAAAGTCATAAAATATCAGGATCTGCAGGCAAAAATGAGAGCAATGTGGAAGAAAGATACCCAGACAGTTCCAATAGTTGTAGGAGCAATGGGTCTTATAAAAAAGAATTTACAGTTGTGTTTAGATATGTTACCAATACATGTAACTCCATACAAATTGCAGGAGGAGTCATTACAGAGCACACTGTGGGGGCTGCGAAGACCACTACTGGCTGACAGCAAAGAATGATCAATACTAGTTTCATGAACTTTAATCATACTTTGACTTAGGAATGGGGCCCCTTCCATTCATGGTATTAGAAACCCAAAAGACTTGGAGAAATTAAAAAAATGTGTGCACTAGGCTAACAATCACAATGGCCTTTTTAAGCCTAGCCATGTATCCCACATCTCAGACAAGTTCTTGCACCCTTGATAAGTGTAAGCATGGGCTTGAAAGATGAAATATTTATAGGCAGGGCCTGGGGGATGAACCATTTAAAGGCTGCCTTTGCCCATTAGAGACCTAGGTACCAAACGAAGGATGAATTTCCTGTTCCCCATCCAATTTTCCACATTACACTTGAATTGGATTAGGGAGGAACTCTGCTTAACATGGATGTGGAGCCTGTTTCAGAGAAGGAGTAGTTAGTCCCACCCTCAGTTCACAGGTAATTAACCTAAAATAACCTGTTTTAGTTTCTATTTGACTCGCAAGAGATACAGCCGTGGTCTCTTTCCTAGTATAAATATGCAATTAAAAGCACAATAAAAAATACACCACAATATAAAAAATATAAGGCAATGATGCCATACAAAATACAAGAAAGCAAGAACAAACTAACCTTTCCATCACAGTGATCTATGGCAAAGTCTGTGTGAGCTTTTCCAGGAAAGCCTTAAAATGTTTTATTTTACCACTTAAAAGTAAGGTTTAGTTCCTAGCTCCACCCTCAGTTCACAGGTGATTAACCTGAATTCTCCTGTTCTAATTTCTGTCCGATTCACAAGAGACACAGCTGTGGTCACTTTCCTAGTTTAAATATGCAAATAAAAGCAGAATACAAGTAAAACAAAGTGTAAAGAAAATATACAGCAATATACAAAAATAGAAGACGACAGCAAAGCAATACAAGAAAGCAAAAATGAAGTAACATTTCCATCACAGCAATCTATGGCAGAGACTGAGTGAGCTTTTCCAGTAAAGCTGGATAAGATGAAGGATTCAGGAATATGGATTTAAAAGGCTTCTGTTATGGCAGCTAATTATATGTAGGAAGAGACTAAACAAAAGATAATACAAAAACGGAGAAACTGGGGGCTCTTAATTATAGATATAGATAGTAAGATACAAGTAATGAAAATGTTTTACTCCCTTTGGTTTTATATACAGGTTAGGTATATTTTTATCAACCTGAGAAGAAGTTGTGGACAATAATTGATAAATAAATAATAATCATGGAACTTATAAACAAAGACATTGGCAACCTTCAAACACTGGACCCCACCCAGTTTGGGTTTGTGAAGGGCCGATCTTGTCTCCTGAACCTGATTGACTTCTTTGAATCAGTCTCCAGAGCCATGGACAAGGGTAAGGTGGTCCACACATCCTATCTAGACCTTGCCAAGGCCTTTGACACCATCCCCCACTCTGGAATCATAGATAAACTTACTAAGTTGGGCATTAATCCCTATGTCACCCAATGGGTTGCTAAATGGCTTACTGATAGAACCCACACTGTAAAAGTAGCCGACTCCAAATCCAGCTCCAGACAAGTGACAAGTGGAGTACCTCAGGGTTCAGTCCTGGGGCCGCTCTTGTTTGGCATCTACTTCTCTGAAGTACAGGTCAACACTAAGGGACTCTGGCTAACAAAGTTTGCAGATGACTGCAAACTGGGAGCCATTATTGAATCCCCAAATGATGTGGATACTCTACAAAAGGGCCTTACAGAAACAGATGCTTGGTGCCAGAGCCATGGGCTCAAGCTCAATGCCAAGAAATGTATTGTTATCCCCTTTGGGAAAAACATGTATCCATGAATTACCATATAGGTGGCAGTACACTAAACACAGAAAGTGTGATAAGAGACTTAGGGACACAGGTGGACAGTGGTCTCACCTTCGATAACCACATCGCCACAACAGTCAGGAAATCCTTCTATGTGGCACACCTCATCACGAAGGGCTTTTCATCCAGAAAAAGGAGGTCATTGTCCCACTGTACTCATCCCTCATTAGACCCATTATAGAATACAACGCCCATTTGGTATATACCTCTCAAGACATCTGCAACAACTGGAAAGGCCTCAGAAATACCTCACTAAAAGAATCACATGCCTAAAGCAGATGACTGTCTTAAAAACTCCAGCTATACTCTGTCGCATATCGTCTACTCAGAGGCGATCTCTGCTTAACATACAAGGCCATGTCAAACCCAGAGCTGTTGGACATGCTACACTTAAAGAAATCCCAATCCCTCAGAGCTACACGCTCCAGGGATCTAAACCTTGTCATCACAATAAACAAAACATGCTGGAGGGATAGGTTCCTGACCCAGAGACTCCCCAGACTCTGGAATAGATTGTCCATACATGTCAAGCAGAGTGCCTCTTTGGACCTCTTCAAGAGGAACCTTGACGATTGGATGGGAGAAAGGAAATTCACCCCAGGGATCACGTCAGTCGCCCTGCTAGACAGGGGTCCAGGAAAGTAAATAATGTGGGAAGAAATAGCCAGGGAATTGTTATGGCTAGGCTTGTATAGGCCCTAGGGCTGATAGCCTAGTACCAACCTATGAACCTATGAAGAGGTGAAGGAATTCATCTGAGTGTCAGAGGGCAAGAGACAAATGGGACATGTTTTTCCCTCCAAAAAACAAGGTATTTTAGGATTACCTGATTTCAAGGGATATTTTAGAGCTACACCGTTAAGAATCATATACATAACACAAGCAGAAAGTTATAATTCAAAATGGAAAGGAATGATGACGAAATGGGAGAAGTTCAAGAAATAAAGAGAATGGGATTTTGGATGCATATCCTTAAGAAGAGGAATAACAACCATACAAAATATTATATTCATAAAGTAGCAGAAATTATTCTAAGAACTAAGCCAACACGAGCAGGAGAGAGGAGATTTTACCAATAGGAATGACTGCAAACAGAGGCACAGAAAATAGGCAAGAGAAGCTTGGAATTTACTGCAGAAAACTGGCAAAGGAAACAAGATATTGGGATCACATAACTAGAGAGGGAAAGCTGGCAGAGTGGGATGAAGCCAAGAAGACATTTGGACTTTAGGCTAAAGACTGCCTTCCCTACAGGGGACCAATATCAGAGTATAGGCAAACAGAAAGGGATAGGAGAATCTTAAATGATATATCTTCTCTGGTAGAGTTTTCAGTTGAATCTAGAACAGAAGTTGCTGTTAAAAAACTAGATCAGTAGTAGGGCATATACAATATTGTGTGATAACTATAAGAATCAATTTACAAAAGAACTATGGGAGGAAATATGTATGCCTCCCAAGTATGCAACAAAATCCAGAAGGTTTAGGATCTCTGCTTTGAAATATTTGCATAGGTATTTTTATACTTCAAGAAGACTTCAAATAATTTTTCCTCAGGTAGATAGAAAATGTTAGAGGTGTGATGGGGAAGCAAGATGTAACCAGGGACTTATGTTTTATGAGTTGGCAGATTTAAAAAAATTCCCTACAGGACACTCTGTCAGACATATTGGCTGGCAAGTGGATGTAATTAAGGAAATGGTTCTTTTGAGTTGGGACACATGACTTGAAGTACCTAGACATAGTAAAGCCTTGCTAAGTTTAATTTTATTCGCTGACAAAGAAGTAATTACTAGAAAATAGAAATCAAAGTCTAAACCAACTGCATTTGAAGTATTGAATATTATAAAAGACAGAAAATAACTGGAAGAGGGTTCTACTATTTTAACACTTTTTCCTTCTGCCAGGACCAACTCTTTCTGCTAACATCATTCCAACTTTATTAATATTGGTCCTGACTGCTTTCTTATGCCAACATTTGGAGCAAACATTCAATGGTCCCTTTCAATTAACATATTTGTGCTTTCATAAACTAATTCTGTCTGTTCCTTCCAATTACAGGGGTACAGTAGAACATTTCAAGTTTTTGTTGTACATTCAGTCTTCTAATGCCATTTTTTGAAACACCTCTTCTTGAAAAACCTTCTCAGCCAGCCTTTTCTTCATTTCAGCCTATGATTTTTGCAGTTTTATCTGTTCATCTGAATAACTACTTAAAGTTTCTTCTATTTTTTTCTAGCCTTTTTTGTTTGAATGGATATATTCCTTCAGAGTTTCATTTATGTTAAGCACTTCTGAGTCGGATTTATTTTTCCTCTAAATTATGGGAAGACATCTTTCATACAAAAGGTGAAACTTGAAATGCTTTTTCCTGTTTATTCAGATACATGATCATTCATGTAATCCTGTGTGCCACTATACAATTTATTAGGCTTCTACCCAAACACCTTCTTATTGAGGATAAAAATATTTTATTATTAAGATGAGCAAAAGCCAGGAGCTAATTAAATTCCATGAAGCCCCTATAAAGCAATATATTCCCTTTGTGCACAATTATTTGTCTTTCAGCGTATTCTCTTCATCTTCAGTATGGCTTAATATAAAGTGTACATATTATTGAAAAATTCCAGTTATAAATTATACCATTTTCCTGTAATGTAGACTTCATTCAACCATATGTATCATTTTCAGGAACTGTAACCCTCCATGTTCCAAATTTTCAGTGCATGCCAAAAACAAAATATTTTGTCAATGTAGTTGAAAGCCAATGTCTACATGCTCCAACTGTGTAAAATCCCAGTTTCACTCATTTTCCCTTAATTAGTGCATCAGCCAAGTATCTGTCTGTATTCTCATCAAATCCAGTGCTTTTACAGTAAAAAAAAAAAAAAAAGAAAAGGGTTTCTGGCAACGTTGTTTGAATGACTAGTGGCTAGAGATACAGTCTGACTTCACATCAGCAGCTAAATCTACTCTGAGTAGAGCAGGCATAAACTGAAAGCTATAATTCCTTCTGGTATCAGAAATAAAAATTAGGGAAAATAATAAATAAATTAGAAAGTAGCTAATAATAGCAAATGTTGAAACAACAATGAAAATACTATAAAATAAGTAAATAAATAGGTTAATCCATTGGGCGATGAATTTAGGTTTTATGTTGATAAAGCTCCTGAAGAGAGTAAAAGTCCAATTCTGTCAAACTATACAATAAATTAATTCCACCGGTGGTGGTTCAGCTACCTTGTTAATTAACATCAACTTCCATAAATATTATATATAGGTGGGAGATTGGTGTAATGGGTAACCTTAGAAGCACAAGGTGCAGGGTTTGATTCTCACATGGGGTAATTGGCTAGGCTTAAAAATGGCCCATGAGGGTAGTTAGCCTAGTAGTAAGCTATGAATCTAATAAAGTAGCAAATAATTATGTTGTGCTGTGTATTAACATACCTTCTGCAGCCCAGCAAACTTAGAAGCCTGTTGGCTCCTTCAGAATATTGTCCAAAGCAAAACTCTGTTTAACAGTGTGTGATGCCCCCTCTTTGGGCCAGTAATCAAGGAGATTGAATCCTCACCACTGACACTGATGATGGGCATTTACTTGGAACAAAAATAGATAGACACATTATTTCCAGATGCATCTCTCTGCATGAAGCACAATTTCCCTTAAGAGCATGCAGGGAACACACTCAGTCCAGGGTCCGGGTTTCTCTGTCTCTCTCTCTCTCTCTCCATGTCCCTGATAAGACACCCCAGTGGCACAGCTGTAGAGTTGAGTCCTCAGCCAAGTGTCCAAGCCAAGTCCAACATCAGTCTCTCTGTGAAACCAATGCCCTGTGTCCCTGCTCCAAGCAGCTGACACACACACACAGACCTGAGAAAGGCTGCCACAGATTTTCTAGCTATGCCCCCTTCTGCCCAGACTATAAGGTAGTTACACTGACACCAGTCACACCAAAGCCAGCTACTCTACGGCACTTACAAAGGTACCCAAATAACACTGAAATATTAATTCCAATGATAGTGTTTCACCAATGCACTAAGGCTTTCAGGAGTGGCCACAGAGTCACCAAGTGAATATAAGTACTCTCAAATGTTAAAATAATCTATAAAGGACCAGCCACAATGACAAGTTTAAATATATTCAATAATAACTAATAAAAGAACATGAAAATACTAAATATCTATTTACAATAAACGCCAGAGTTTCAGTCACACAGATGAATAGATTCACACAGATACAAAAAAAAAACATTACTTAACTAATCTCAATATATTTTCCTGACTGGTCTAAAGAATTACACATTCCCTACTTACTTACTAAAGCAAGGCAAGATGAAGCAGGTGAGGGGTCCTTCTTCATCAGGTTTCAAAAACAGACTGCACTGAGACTTCAGTCTCATATAATATTAAAACATCATTTTTACCCTGGATTACAGAATGACATCACATGCATCTGTTCATCTTATCTCTGGTTCCCATACTACCACCTTTCCTAGCAACAGACCCAAATGTTTGCACATATGTGTCAATAATACACACACACACACACACACACACACACACAGCTTTGCTAGGATCCATTGCAGTTTCTGGAAGTCATAAAAACAATAGAAATCTTCCACTTTTCCTACAGGAGCTAATAACCCATTCTCTAGCATAGACACTTCATCTCTGGCTGCAATTAGAAGTGTAAGGTACAATCTTTATGGCCTAAATTAAGTCATTTAATTTCATACTATTTTCCAATGTTAGCGGGACTGAGATTAACCTTTTCTCTTCCAGTATCCTCTGTTACAATATTAATTTCTATAGTTATAATACAGTCTGACATGCAAGTGTGTTTCTTTTTCTGTCCAGCAGGACCCACTTTTGGCACATTTTTAACACAAGCCACTTTACAAATACATTTTTCAACACAGGCATCTGTACAAATCAGTTTGATATACAAATGATATATAATTCTTTACAAAACTCCAGCTAGCTATACTGGCATATGTTACACATCCACAGTCCTCTTTCTCTTGGCATAGCTGGCAATACCACACATCGTCAAACAGTGCATGTTTCCATTACCTAATGCTACACTACAGAAACCTGGGACAATATGACTAGACTGTTGCTGGACTGTATATGGGGTTCTATATAGAAATATGGCAATTTTGAAAAAAAAAACTTTTCTCCATTGGTAGTAGACTATCCAAATGCATGAGAGTGGGTGGGGAGGGTTTCAGCCCCTGTAGAGAAATATATATATATATTATGTATTTCCTTCTCCACTTACCCTCTTAGTAGAATTCATGGTATTATGGAAGGTTCTAGAGTAGGTACTTGGCAAGTTAAAAGCAGAAAACGGTATAATGGGCAGGGCACCAGCCCCTCACATGATATAAACACACACATGCACATGTGCGTATATACATACACACACACACACAAACACACCATGCAGAATACAAACATCTACAGGCAAAGACATTTTTGGGGTTGTGAAATGAAACTGGAGCACCTTGTAAAGACCCATGCACACAAATACAGGATAAACAGACTCCATGCATCCCTACCAAGACTCCATTGTATAAACAAGCCCCATGAATGTGTGTTTGTGTGTGAATAGCAACATACAGGTATATAGACATACAGTGGCAGGACATTCCACTGTAATTCCTCCTTTCATTTGAGGGCCAGTATTTCTGCATTCCTATGGCAGACTTTGTTGGTATGGGTTTTGTATGGCACTGTATTTTACTTAAAAAAATACACCTCTTATCAGGATGGTGACTAGGGTGACTTGATAACACCAGTCAGACATTACTAGTCCCTGATGACACCTTATATAATCACTTACTGCCTGTAGTCCTAAATATTCTCAGTCAGAATCATTCTTTCTTCCTTCTAAATGATATAAATCAGGTCATCGGTGCCAATAACTGGTGGTCTCACTGTTTTGCAAACCATTTAGAAAAAAATAAAAACAATGTGTTATTTTGTAATTGCCTTTTCTGGCAGAACTGCTGAAGGGATTCGTGGACTGCTAGGCTATATCGGACCATTAGTAATGAAGATGAAGAATCATCCAAAGTATTTGGGAGTGGGATAGCAGGCCAAGGAGATTAATAATGGTCAGATTTTTCACCTTCCCTTCTAACTAGACAAATGTCCTTGTCCAGTCCTTCATCCTTTGCTTAGTTTAGTGATCTTCATTTCTGGGCTGCTAAAATGCCTTAACACCCACTCCAAAGAAGAAAATTAATTTATTTATTTAAAAAGGAAGACTACAGAGAAAGGGGGAGAAGTCACAAACACAAAGGCTTTTTTTCATCTAGGTTTTTACTGATCCAGTGTACCAGGACTTTTTCAGCTTCCTAGGACTGGGTCTGCAGTATACTAGCCTCTGGTGACAGTAGAGTCTACCACAAGACAGTTAATTAAACCTCAGCTCTGCTAAAGGTCTGGAGAGTCTATTTTTTGATTGGCTGTCCTCTGCAAGAGCATACAGTAGATTCTAGTTGGCTAGCTTCTGTGGAGAGGGCGTACAGACATTAAACAAATGGGGTTTGCTCAGTTCACAGTGTATAAATCCTAATGGGTAAAAAATACAAGTCCCTAGTCTTCAACAGGTAAGACAACCTCTACATCTTTGTTGAAGGTCATATCAATTTCACTGCCTTCACTTTGCCAGCTTAGTTGTTCTATTCTGATTAATTTTATTATTAAGCTTGAATCCAGTACATTGCCGATACTTAAAACAGCAAGACAAAAAACTTATAAAATAAAAAAAACAGGAACCTTGACTGGATTACGAGCTCCTTTAATACATATAACAGACATCCACATCGACTAAGCACTTTCACCCAATATGCATCATGGGTTTCATCAGAGTGAAGTTTCCAATGCAGCAGCTACTTATATATCATTAATCACCCATCAATTATCCAATCAAATACAGTGCAGATAACTTAATTATTCTCCATAAATAAATAAAATAACTAATCAGTATTAATTTAAATTTTTTTTAAAAATATATATATATATATAACTATAAATATGTCAGTATCAAAATATAAAAACACCATCAAATATATAAATAAGAATAAATAATCTCTTTGTAAATATAATCGTTAAAAATTCTATTATTTATATAAATGACAATATATACTCATCAATTAACTTAAATATTGTATGATTTTAACTTCAAATAAGAAGTAATTGAAATATGCTCGTTGATACCTGGCTCATTACATGCATCTAATCTTAGCTGCCATAAACATTCTTTCCATTCTAATAATGCATTAACATCACCTTCGTTACTACTACCCGAGGTATCCTATCAATTACAAAAAACAAAAATCTTTTAAAATCTGTACATTTTGTACTGTGCATATATAATGAACTTGTATTATTTTTGTTTTTAATGTCCCTGTCATATTCTGCAATTCTGTCTTTTAACTTTCTAATAGTCTTACCTATATAAAAGGCTGGACATGACAGACATGTTGCTAAACAGACAACTAGTTTTGTATTGCAGTTAACATGACCTGGACATCTAATAGTTCGATTGTGATGTTTTATACTAACGTAAGGTCCATCATTAATAAACCTACATCCTCGACAAAAACCACATTTCTTCATTTGCGAATGCCTGTGAGTAATTTCACTTTCAAAATATTCTTTTAAATTTTTTTCCTCTACTATACACAATAGTTGGAGCATTACCTATGTATTGTGTTATCTCTAATTGATTATTGAATACTGTTTTCCATACTTCATTAATACTGTTAACTACCATATTAATATTATTTGTGAATGGTAACTGTAGTAAACTTACTTTCAAAAAATCATCTTTTTTCTCCTCGTTCTTTCCAGTGGATATACCATACTTGATAATCGGCCTAAAACAAGTATTTCTCTTGAAATATATTTCCTTTTTAATTTGATCCAACAATAAATTTGGATAACCCCTATCTACCAATAGTTGTATCAGGAATTCTACTTGTAAACCAAATTCCCTATCCTCACTTATGATCCTAGATAGCCTTACCATCTGTCCTTTAACCAGATTTCGTTTTTGGAAATAAGGGTGACAGCTATCAAAGTGAAGATAGGAATTTGAAAAAGTCTTCTTCCTATATATGGTTGATTCTATTCCTTCTGCCGTTTTGTATAATTTTATATCTAAATATTCACATTCTTTTTCATTAAAGTTACTTGTAACCTTCAAAAAAGATGTAGTACTTTCTAGATAATCCATAAATTCCTTCATTTCTTCTTTTGTTCCCTTCCAAAATATTAATATGTCGTCCAAAAATCTCAAATAAATACCAATTTTAGGCCAAAAAATACTTGTGAAAACATACGTGTTTTCCCACATGGCTAGAACAAGATTGGCGTAAGTAGGGGCACATCTTGCCCCCATTGCTACACCAGAACTTTGTTTGTAGTGTTCACCACAAAATTGAAAAAAGTTATTTTCAAGTACCATCTCCATTAAATCAACTAGTAATCTACGCTTAACAGTGTGAAAATTACTTCAAGTTTCCAAACTTGCCTCAAAATATTTCAGTCCTTCTTCTAATAGTATCACTGAAAATAAATTTATAATATCTATCGTAACCATATTAATATTTGTAAGTTGTTCCTTATCCACATCTTTAAGTGTATCTAAACAATGCCATGAATCTTTTAGTATATGTTTAATGTTTTTAATTACTTCACCACAATGAACATCAATATAGTGTGCTATAGCTTCTGTCTTTGATTGTTTCGCTGAAACTATTGGTCTAAAGGGAGGGTTTGAAATACTTTTGTGTGTCTTTGGTATTCCAAATATGGATGGTGTAATAGGGTATTCCACTATTAAATAATCATATTCTGGCTTAGTTATTATACCTTCAATAAATAATTCATACAACTGCCAGTCTATTTTTGTGTATGCTTTTATCATATCATATCTAGAGACCCTTGTATACGTCATCTCATCATTGAGCATTTCTGCCATTTTTTGCTGATAATCAGTTATACTCATAATCACCACCCCTCCCCCTTTGTCTGGTTTCATAATTCTTTGCGAATTTGAAGTACTCAATTCTCTCAAACAAAACCTTTCTGCCTCTGTCAAGTTATCTTTAGTGTTTTGCATATTCTTCCAAACTTTCCTTAAATGTGTTTCACAGAAAGTTTCAAAAAGGTGAATGATGGGGTTAGGTGGAATAAATGTACTAGGTCTCTTTAACCTCAAATTATTACATTTTAAGCTAAAACTGGTATCTACAGATTTCTTAAAAACCATCTTTAAGTTCAACTGTCTAGCGTACATTTTTATATTTAATAATACCTTCCCTATATTTAAATTAAAGTTTGGAATAAACCTAAAACCTTTTCTAAAAAAAGATAAGAAATTGGAATCAAAAGTTCTTTCACTGTAATTATACACAGAGAAACCTCCCTCGGTAATAATTTCATAATGTAGTTCGTAGTGCTCCTCTGTGTCCATAAAATCATCCATAGCAATAGTATTGCTCTTAATGCTAACCTCACTATTGTGTATTTCAATTGATTTTGAAAAATCATTATTCATTTGTTTATGTGATAAAAATATTTCAGAGTCTAGTGGAAATATTTCAACTACTTCATTTAAAGTGCACTGTGCTATGTCATCATTATTAAATATATTTTCTATCTGTATCTGCCCCTGTTGTTATATGTATAATGTTGGTTTTGACCTCTGTTCCGCTCCCTCAGGCGTTCTGATCTCCGAGGGGCTGGTTCGTCTAAAAAAGCTTCATCAGCCTCAACGGATGTGTATTGGTACCTTTGAGTATCTATTTCCCTAATCTGTTCCCTGCCATAGCGCGTTGTATGCCTATTCTGATTATCAATATTCGAGTTAGCAAAAAAACGCTTAAAATCTTTAAAATGGGCATATGCTTTGTTACTATTGTAATCCAATGTGTCCCTTTGCAATTTCTTGTTTTTGTTTTCTAAACCATAATTAACAAAATTCTTTATCTCCGCTAGAACAACATTAAACTTTCCCTTGTTATGGTCAAACAACAAATCTCTTTTGATATTATTATCAAGAGTTGTAAGCGTTTCATTTAGTTTACTCAGTCTAACATTATTGTTTTTAACAATCAACTTCATTAACTCTTTACCAGCGTTGTCAAAATTTTTTTCCAGTTCTTTAAGCAATTCCACATCATTATCAAAGCCAAAAGGTACCTTAAACACCCTTAGCCTCTTCGGTACCTGATTAAGTTCGAGGGACCTTTCTAGATAGACATTGTCCATTTGTAAAGTTTTAAACTTCCGCAGAGTTCTTTCAAATTCCTCTATCTGTTTATTAAGTGATCCAATGTCTCTACCCGGTTGGTAGTGATCGAAACAAGGAACCGACAGTACTTGTTCAATATTCAAAAAGGATGAGGAACCATTGAGTCTTCCGCCATTGCCCCCATCCCGAGCGTTACCTTCGGAATTCGGCTCCGGAACAATACGCACGTCATTTCCGTCTACTGGCCGTGTGGTTCGGTTGCCAATTGAATCCCTTGGACAATTGCTGGCTACGGGGTTGCGATTGTGTGAAGTACCATGCGTTGAATGTAACGTGTAGATTAGTTCCTCAGTGTCTGATAACGCCGGATTAATTTGTTCAACATCCACAATATCTTTGTTATTAGAACTCTTCTCTTTAAATACTGTCAATAGTTGTTGGGTAATAATAAGCTGCTGCTTGAGTAACTGCTCTATCGTTGCCATCACAAAATAAAATGTTCTTTAAAAGAATAGATGTAATAATCGAAATAGTATTGCACTGTAAAAGCGTTCACCCGAAATTCCTTTCCAAACACAATTTCAATAGGCAGCGCGTAGACCCAGACCCAGACCCAGACCCAGACTCCAGGTCACCAAAAAAACTTAAAACAGCAAGACAAAAAACTTATAAAATAAAAAAACAGGAACCTTGACTGGATTACGAACTCCTTTAATACATATAACAGACATCCACATCGACTAAGCGCTTTCACCCAATATGCATCATGGGTTTCATCAGAGTGAAGTTTACAATGCAGCAGCTACTTATATATCATTAATCACCCATCAATTATCCAATCAAATACAGTGCAGATAACTTAATTAATTATTCTCCTTAAATAAATAAATAAAATAACTAATCAGTATTAATTAATTTTAAAAACTTTTTTAAAAGATATATATATATAACTATAAATATGTCAGTATCAAAATATAAAAACACCATCAAATATATAAATAAGAATTGCTGATACTTATTTAAGTATGATACATATTTATTAGCCTTAGCAGTTAAACCACATCTTTATGCTTATTATTTATTGATTTATTAACCGAATCCCAGTTTTAGTATGACTGCGGTGGTGGTGCTGCGGTAGCATTGTTGCTTTACAGTAAGACGTTGTCCTGTTCGATTCTCAGCTAGAGCGTCTTTTGTGTGGAGACATGCGTGAATGGGTGTACCTTCGTTGAAGGTTGTGCGTCAGGGCTGGCAACTCGGCACGCAAAAATCTACTGCCAATCATTAGTGGACCAGAGTTCTGCTGTGGCGACCCCTAAAAAGATGAAAGACGCAACAACAACATATTTAAGAAATCTGCATACCATAGTATTATTGCTAATCTAAGTGTGTTCAAATAAGCTTGGATCGCAGATAGTGTACATTTTTATCATCTGTTTTTTTATTTGTTGCACTAAAATAATCTGTTGTCATATGTTTTTATACTGTTGCTTGTTACCCAGAGTGGAAACTGTCTGCTTGTTTATTGTTCATCTGCCTTTACTAAGATAAACTAGCTCCATACACGCTTTACTACTGTTTTATTACATACCATGGAAATTGTCTGCTAATCACTTTACTAACTTACTAGTTGTGCATCATCTACTTAGTACACTGAAATCAGCACTGTTGTTCTGCTGACAATTGCCACTGCATTATTTTTCATTACTAGTAATATCTAAGATAATATAGCACATGGAGCAACACAATTATGCTCTGAAATCAGGAAAGGATAGACTTGTTTTATGCAGTTATTTTTTACTTTTATTTTCAAAGGTAAAACTTATTTTATGCCACTTTTTTAACATGACAACAGTTGTAATTCAGTAAACATAAAAAAACAGGTAAACATCAACATAAAGAGAAATAACAGACTGATGCCAGAAAGTATACCAAGATATTACAAAATAGAACATAAAGAAAAGATGCAAACAGCTTCTTGCCAGTGATATAAAGTCCAACCAAACAAAAAAATGTATTAAACTCATAATGATCACAACTTCAGACATGTTTATGTGTTTGGCCTGATGACAACTCTTTCCCTTGGTATGCAGTACAGTATTTAAGTGTGAAGTTAACATGCCTTATCTCTGCTAAAATACAGGCCAACTTGTAGAGTATAACCTCTGCTCCCTCTATTGCTTAAGTAAAACATGTTCTTTGTTGTGTTATAAAGTTAAAATCTATTATCTTTGTACTGATTAACTCAGTTTATTATCTGCTTATTTTTTGAGTTGCTTATAGATATAGCCTCATGTGGCCTCACTTTGCAACCCTAAATACCATATTTCCCCCATAAACTGTATACAAAGGAATCAGCATTTATCATCTCTTATCCTGAATAAATAGTGTAAACCTAATGTTGTTAGGCCTTTATCTTATTATACACAACTGTTACCCATTTATGTCTGGGACCAAGCTTTCCATTTTTTTAGGATCCTTTTACTAATTTTGTGGCTGTATGTCCTCAATGTCATCTCCCATATCTGGTCTATTACCTGTTTTATTTCTTCTAGTCTGAGTAGCTCCTTAGTTTTCCATTTCCTTGTAATTCCCTTCTAGCTACTAACAGTAATAAAGAGGCCAGATCCTTAACATAGATAAGTTGTGTTGTGTCCCACCAGGTCAAAGGCATCATTTCTTTGGTTAACCTTACTTCCAAGTCTATTTATGTTTTATGAGATCTTGTATCAATTTGCTTGAAATCACATAACTCTGCACAATTCTAAAAAACATGTGTTCCATGTCCCCCTTTCTCTTGTGTTAAGTCTCAAACATTTCCCATCTACAAGGGGGAACATTTTCTTAATTCCATCTAGTGTATAGATATATTTGTGTTAAATACTTCAAAGCAAAAAAATGTTAACTTTTTGGCTTTTGTAGCTGCGGTGGCTTTGTGGTAAATCACATTGCAATCCTATTAACAATGAAGGTTTTTTGTTATATTCAGCATTGCTCTGAAACATCAGTGAATTATTAATGTTATCAAAGGTTTCCTATCTGCTATCAATCCACATTGGTAGACTAGGCAACATTTTTGCTAATCATCATGAGCGTCTTATAATCACAGTTTAATATGGAAATAGACATGCAAGAGAACCTGGATTAAGTCTAACTTTCCCTCCTTTGGCAAGACCACTAATATTGCTTCATAGCAAAAAAGAATTTCTCTGCCACACAAGATATCATTAAACAGTTCACTCCATACCATAACTATCTGATCTTCCTCTACTTTCCACATCTCTGTTGGAATGCCATCATGACCTCTTGTCTTTCCTGCCTTCTGGCATCTTACTACAATCCTGATTTCTTCAATTGATATTTCTTACATAACAGATGTTCCTTCTTCCTCTGATATACTGGGTAATTCTAGGTTACCCAGCTATGGTCTGGCTTCTTTTAAGTTTGATTCTATCTCTGGATTGTTATGGTACAACAGAGTACATTATTTTGCCAAAATATCTGTTATTTTATTTAGGTTATATTCCTGGTACTTTTAACTTAGTCATCATTCTATCAACTCTTTGTTGTCCAAGTCTTTGTGCCAACACCTTTGTAGTCATAGGGTTGTTATCAAAACAGCTTGGCCCTTTGATGGTTTAAGCTATCTAGATGTTCTTGAATGTGCCTTGGAAGATCTATTGTTTGTGGTGGAACACCTGTTAGGACACTTCTAATTTGTTGTTTCTATACTTCTTTTGATCTGATTAATGTTCCTTACACTGCACACTACTTTCATCCTGTATTGTATTTTTTTGCATATATACCATTTTTGGCCCCTACCAGTCATTAGATCAGACTGTGTTAGTTTATCTTTCAGTACTCATCTTAGCCAATTCTTAAACTGGCCTTTTTTAATCAAATAGGTTGAAAAATGCCATTCTTTCCCAATATTTTTGGGGTTTGACCTTTATCTATATTTTTATTGGCGCATGGTCTGACACCAATAATGGATTGGTATCACAACACGCTATCTAATAGGCATATTCTTTGGTTACATATCCAATAACTATCCTTGACCATGTATTATATTGAGCCTCCTAATGTGTATAGTGCAGTGTCACAGTAAAATTTAAGGTCACATCTTGGAAGCCAAAAGTTGATAACTATTTCTTTAAATATAATTATTGGTAAACCCTCACCAGAAGGCTAGTCTCTCCCCTAGTAATTTTTTACTATCTTGAATTGTTGACTTGGGAGTAAATACTCTGATGCCACTGTCAAGTATGCTTTTTTCATAATTCCCAAACAATAATGAATCTCCCATACTTATCCTTCTTTTCCTCTTACACTCTAGCCCCTTATCTATATCAAAATCAGCACCCCTTCCATCTTTCTTCTGTTAATCCAGTACAGTGTCATCCTTCTTGCTCAACCTAATAAATGTCTCATGCTCCTGATGAAAACCGTGAGCTGTTGGACATGCTCCAAATCCCAATCCCTTAGAGCCACATGCTCCAGGGATCTAAACCTTGTCATCACAATGAACAAAACATGCCAGAGGGATAGGTTCCTGAACCAGAGACTTCCCATACTCTGGAATAGACTGCCCATACATGTCAAGCAGAGCGCCTCCTTAGCCCTCTTCAAAAGGAACGTTGACAATTGGATGGAAGATAGGAAATTCCCCCTGGCGATCACATCAGTCGTCCTGCTAGACAGGGGTTCAGGGAAATAAATATTGTGGGAAGAAATATCCAGGGAATTGTTATGACTAGGCTTGTATAGGGCTGATAGCCTAGTACCAACCTAAGAAGTAAGGGTGTCTCTTGCAGTAGTATAACTTGCATTTTAGTTTTGCTATATATTCCAGAACTTGTTTTTTTCTTCTTGTCAACTAGCCCATGTGCATTCCAAGTCAAAATATCTAGTTCACTCAAACACAAGATATAATTTATTGTTCATATGTAGTTATTTAATCTTTAGGTTTCTTTTGTTTTGAGCTTTTTTTTCATTTGTATGATGGGCCTTATTATTCCCTATAAGGATAGGTATCCCAGGATCCTTCATATTCTTAGTTTTATAAGTTGGCTTGTTATGTACTCATATTATTTGTAAAACAGCACTCTCCCCTTCTTTAAAAAACAGTACATAAGCGTTTCAACCCATTTTTTCTTTTCTGTCAAGTAAGAGCTCTCACAAGTCCTACAAGGTCTGCCACACAGTCTTACTGCATCACAAACATCCTCCTTGGTTCCCTCCCTCCTGAGAAATGTCCAGAAAAGAAAAAATAAAACACTGTTATCCAGCTCTACTAAAATCCAAAACAAAAAAGATGCCAGTTTAATCATAGAATTACTGCATTTTTCTCTCTCTCTCTATGCACACATGCACATGCACACCACACACATGTGCACACACTCTTACTTACATGTACACACACACACATCTATATTTATATCTATATATTTATATAGATATGGGGGATCTGGATTTAATTGCACCTGTTTAGTCGACGGTCGACAGGTATGCAAGATCACACAATGCTCAGGCTAGGGAAACATGTCCTTTGCCCAAGATTGTGTGATATCAAGAGTTAATATATATAATTAGCAGGGGGCAAAGGAGAAGTGCAGTTGGGATTGCCCCCCCCTGCAAAAAATTATGTTTAAGGTTATTTTTTGAAAGTTTGCTTTGCATGCACTGAGATTTTTGCTTGGAGCATAAGTAGTAGTGTGTCGATGTATGCAAAGTTGACCTTTTGTGGTTGACCTTGTGAATGTCAGTATTTCAGTTATATGCTCTTTTTAGTATACCTACATATAATGGGTGTATGTGTGTGTGTATACATATACATTATATATATATATATATCTACACACACACACACACGTGTGTGTGAGTGTGTGTAATATTGAGGAATTAAACATGACATTATATTCTTCCAGTGGCTATAAGTTAGTTCTTAGCATTTTATCAAGTATCACTTTCATTTCTTCTTCACTGTTTATATATGTAAAATTATCTAAGAACACATTCCTTCCTCTAGTGGGCAGAAAATACACTTCTATTCTCTAAGCTAACCAGTTGTTAGGGCTATTTTCTTGATCCCTGATTTTACTTCCAGTTCACATTTATGCATCTGTGTTTGTATCTCCTCTCCCAGTGGTTGTCAGCATTTGCATCTCTGAACATATTAGTCGTTTCAGTCTTTAATTACACCACTTATAATCCTCGATATTTATGTTAAACTGAACGTGTTTACCTGCTGGTGAGGAAATATCAATTATTCAGATTGCCGCCGCCCACTGCAGATTTAACTCTCCACATGCTCATCCTACTGCTAGCCCATCCTTCTATTTATGTCTATGTGCCAACAGCATTTATAGTTATCCATTTGTAGGTGTTACCTGGCCCCCAGCTGACCAGCCTATAACATTTTAGCATAACCTATTTATTTTCCTGACTCCTCACTCAAATTAGAGATTTAACTTTTAAATCAATCTTTACCAATTCTCTCTGGCTGTAATCTTACTTTCATAGGGGCTAGCCTTATGTCTAAGTATTTTATATCTAATTGTAAACAGTCTCATATTCTCCCACAGCTCAGGATCATTCTGAGCAGTTCCCACTTCCCTTGGAACACCTTCAGGACATATCACAGACGCAGTAAAATAACCCACAAGTCCAACAAAGCAAACAAGTCATCATCAGTTAATTCCACGTCTACCATTGGTCAGCAAAAACCTCAACAGCCTAGAGTAGCTGAGCCAGCAACACAGTCCAGTGATAAGTTCCGCACTCTGTTTCTATTGCATCTTACTGCCTTGTCATAGAGACGTCACACTACTTATAAAATTTCAAAAATATGTCAATTTACCCGAAAAAGAAGAAAAAGGAGAATGAAAATGTTGTCATCATTAGCAGGTTTTGATTTTTACCTTAGTTCGCATGTTAAAGTGCTTCATCACACTCGTTCATCTTCTGTATCTCCTGTTTTCATCTCATCTTGTTTCATACGGATTTCTGTGATTATTTTGGCAAACTCGCGTCTTTCTCTGTCTTTCCTGCATGTTCTGCTGAAATACCAGAATTGGTTTCATGGGGGGCCTAGGGAATTTTTTTTATCATTTTTGGACTTTGCATCTGCTGTACAATGGTTGGCTTCTTCTTTACCAGACTCTACCTGTACCTGTACCATCTGGACTTACTGTAGGTCTTCAAGGGGTGCATCCACTTCCCAATATGTCTTAGTATCAGAAACAAAACAATTTAAGGACTGCAGGGTCTAAAAGTTTACATTTAATATTTAGTTTTTTACTCTCTCTGATCATTGGTATAAATGGATTTCTCTGCTAGTGTGTGAATTCTGAATAGTCACAGTTGACATATACTCTGCTCTGTCCTATTATTAAGTTTGGACTAAGCTTCCACAATTTGCCAGGCTCAACTCTTTTTGTTAGTGATGCTAAAATTTCACTAAGAGAGGTTGGGGCATTTTGCTAGTTGCTGCAGGTAGATACACTTTCTGAACTCTTTCTATTTTTAAATTACTCAGCAGCAGTCTATTTCTTTTACTGATGACTGCTTTTAAAAACTGCATACAATTACAGCCCTCCACATTTTTGGACACCAGTATAAAACTCAGCTTCTATTGATCTACCCTCAGGCTCATTTAGTTTTAATTTACAACTCAATCCTGCAGTTCCAACAATGTCTTTATTTCAGAGTGTTGATCATGTGCCTCTTCTACTTCTTTTATCTCTTTATTATTTGACTGAATATAATCAAAGTATTATGAATTAAAAAAATTCTTTATACATTAAATTTTTTCTTCCAGTGAGAGTCCTGCTGATTCTTCCACTGAGCTGGCTGAGAACCTTTGCTGTAGCAGTTGTGCCATGTAGTCTGGCTAGTCCAGTATGGTTGAAAACAATCTTAATGTTGTTTTTAACCTTTCCATCTGACTTTTTAATCTTCTTCCTTTTAGTATTGTTATGCAGCTTCCAGTCACTTTTCTTGTAATTTATTGATGGTTTTAATCACTTTTTCTTCAAAATTTTCTACACAAAGATGGGAGAGATGATTAAGGCCATTTACTCTGTTAAAAAGACAGCCTTGTTCAGTACCATTCTGATATCCACTCTTCAGAAGAATTTATTGGCATCCATGTCTTGAGCACATAATAGAGACGATTATGATCGGGTTTCTGATTGTAACTAAGATTTCAAGACACTAATGTCACGAAATTTACCTTAAGAGCTAAACTTGAGAGGTGAGTCTTGACATCCGCATAACACCCCAAACATAACAGTTCCACTACCTAGAAATCTGGTTTGATCACTATCTTAACTACCAACACCAAAACACAAGTAACCAAAGCAGAAATCAACTCACAACTATTCTGGGCAGCTAACATTTCCCATTTTCTTTCCCCCTGAAAGACAGATAGCGTTTGGTAAAAGGGTGTTTCCTTCATAACTCAAATACAGGCTACCATAGTGGCATCAGCCTCTGACAACAACCTCTCCTCTTTACAAAATTCTGTGAATAACATCTGCATATTTATTGCATGTTCTCCAAGATACAATATCACTGCCTAGTTCTAGTCAAAGCTCGATGGCTACCCATCTGTCATAGGAAAAAACTTTTCCAAGGTTCCTAGTCTTCAAACTTACCATCCTCCAGTCCTTCCCTTTCTTTGCCACCCATTTGCTTCAGGTACCTCAAACTACTATCGCATATCCCTTCCGCCCAATATAACTTCCCTCCAAAAACCCAAATTAAATCTGTACTGTTCAGATCACAGCTTCTCCAATCTAGGACCACAAGTCTTAGAATCACTTCCAACATTTCTTAAAGAATTATCCTACTTTACAATACTTAGGAAAGACATGAAACATTTCCTCTTAAAGACTCCTCTTGCACCTGTTACACAACAGGTGCAGTTACCTAATTTTACCACCCCGCCATCTCATTTCACCTGTTAGTCACATATAAAACAGGGTTCATAGATTTGTACTAGGCTAACTGCCCGTTTGGGCCATTTTAAGCCTAGCCAATTACCTCATGTGAGAATCAAACCCTGCACCTTCTGTCTGTAAGGTAAACACCTTAACTGTTTTGCCAACCTCCCACCCTGTGTTTGGATACACTCATCACTTGAAACAAACATTCAGGGCTTAAGTTGAGGTACATGGGCACAACTAATTCTCCAACACTCATAACTTGAATGACACAGCTGACAATCCTTCATTGTTTGCCAGGGATTGTCTGTACCTCTTTTACAATTTTTTTACTTTGCTTAAAGCTCTTGCTGCCCCCATAATATGCTGGACTTTTGAACCAACTTCAAGTCTAATTCAGAACACATTAAGGTGGCTGTACTCAATGCTAGAAGTCTTAACAAAAAACGCCTAAACATAAGGCAATCCTGGAATTTAAGTATAGTTACTGAAATTTGTAGTTTCAAAGCTATGAAAGCACTCCCCTCATTCATGAGTTGTCTATCATGTTTTCAGGCACAATGGCAATTACAGTGGTATATTAGTATTTGTCAGTGATACAATCAATTCATGACCAATTCTTCAGGACCACAAATTTGGACTATTCAAATCCAAATCGCCCTAAACAAGATTACTTACTATTTAACAGCTAGCTATAAAAAACATCCAAATAATAATAATAATATAATGCAACAGATTATCTGAATAAATGCAAGAAGGAATTGTGATACAGTTATGGAGAGTTGATAAAGTCAGTAAAATAGTTAACTCTCCTGTAATGTATGCCCATGGGATATATGCAAATGACCCCTTAGGGACATCAAGTGTTTCAGCTACATAGCTTCTGAATGTCCATGACTTTTTAATTTATTATGGTTACAAAACACTTGATGTCCTCAGGGGGTCATTTGCATACATCCATGGACCTCTATTACAGGAGGTTTAAGGTATCACACAATGAAAACTCTAGCTTAGCTGGGTTTTTCTTGCAGTTTTTAATGAATGGTTTGTTTATGTGAACTTTTTACCCTTTGTTTCAAAAATAGTTAAGGACACAGCATTAATACAAATTCTACAATATATACACTCATTAGTAGTCAAGGATACAGCACTATTACACATACATATGAGTGTGTGTGTGTGTGTGTGTGTGTGTGTGTGTGTGTGTGTGTGTGTGTGTGTGTGTGTGTGTGTGTGTGTGTGTGTGTGTGTCATACCTGTCATCTGTCCGGATTTTTGCCTCATATTTGTGGTCTTTTCTCATAACATTTGTGATTTTTTTTGGCAAATCACTGAGGAGAGAAGTCACTAAATAATGACATAAATTTGAGTTTCAAATTTCATGTGCTCCAGAAAATGCATGCTAACAAAAATCCTGTTATTTTAACAAACTTCTGTACCTATTTTGGGGCCTTTGTTCCACCCCCCTATTATTTTAAACTTCACCCAGACTTCTTGCACGAAGAGATTGAGAGTTATGGTGTATGTGTGTACACTCTGTACAGTGCAAAAATAAGAGGGTGCAATTGCATGCGAGTATTATGTGAAATAATATTTATTATGCAGAGGAGAAAGATGATGTTAAGTTGTGTGTCCTTTTGGAAGGCATTTGTATTTATATTGTTTACAAAAAATAATTTTCACTCAGACAACCTCTGATGCTTTATTCTCTTCACATTTTCTACCTTGTCTGTAACTATACATATCCTTACTTTAATATATATTCACTATTTCTTAGTCCTGCCAGTTTTGTATTTCCTTAAATAATTTATAAATTTATTATTTGGAAATAAGTTAATGTCTTCCAGAACCTATTCCAATGAAAATATTACAACCGCCTGATCCATTAAAATAGAAAACAAGCAAACAAAACTCAGTGTTTTTGCAGAAGGCAACCCCCTTGCACTCCTACACTATCATATCTCTAAATATATTTACTGGAGAATAACAACCATGCAGAAATGCAGATTATACAACGACCCCCCCCCCATTAATATTCCAAAACGTGCACGCTGATTGGTCAGCGTGTATGTTGTAAATCAGACTTATACTAATGGAAAAAGGTCCGGTCACCCGGACTTTTTCCATGAGTATAAGTCTTTTTTCTTTTTTTTTGGACAGCAACGGAGAACGGAAGAGTCCGTTGCTGTTATCTTACTATGTTAAATGAGTTTAACATAGCAAGATATCATAAAAAAAAGCAACGGAGATCTTCCTTTCTCCGTTGCTTTTTTTAAAGCTGTCTCGCTATGTTAAACTCGTTTAACATAGCGAAACAGCTTTAAAAAAAAGCAACAGAGAAAGGAAAATTTCTGTTGCTTTTTTTAAAGCTATCTCGCTATGTTAAACTATTTTAACATAGCGAGACAAGTTTTTAAAAGCAACGGAGATCTTCCTTTCTCCATTGCTTCCACACACAGTTCTGATGTATTGCGTAACCATACGCTTGCACAGTACATCAGAACTGCCACAGAATTCTGGACAGCTGTGGAAGGGGAGGCATTCTACAATGCCATTATTTAAGAAAACGAAGTTTTTTTTTTCTTAAATAATGTCATTGTATAATAGCAATAACCCACTTCTGGGTGTGGGTAATGCTGGATTTACCCACGGTTGGCTTTGTTTGGCCACTCGGGCTTCACCCTCGTGACCAAACCACACCAACCGTGGGTAAATCCAGCATTACCCACACCCAGGCTTGGGTTATTGCTTAAATATTATATCCATAAAGTTGTAAAAAGTATTCTAAGAACTAAACCAACATGGGAATGGAGAAAAAGATTCTGCTAATAGGGTGACTGCAAGTTGGGGTATAGAAAATAAGCAAAGAGACGGCTGGAATTTACTGGAGAAAATCAGTAGCAAGTAATTAGAGAGGGAAAGGTAACAGAGTGGGATGAGGCCAAGCAGAAGTCTGAACTGCAGGTTAGAGATTGCCTTCCCTACCAGGTACTATCAGAGTACAGGCAAAGAGAAAGTGATAGAGGGATCATAAGTGAAAGACCTGTTCTGTTAGAGATTTTAGTTAAGTCTAGAAAAGAAGCTGCTGACTACAAAATGAAGTAGCACAGCATATAAAATACTGTATTATAACCAAAAAATATTGGGAAGGGAGACTGGAAAGGTAATTTACAAGGAACAATGGAATGACATCTGCATGGCTCCCAAGCATGCAAAGTCCACACGATTTAGGAGTTTTGTTTAGAAGTTTTTGCATGTGTATGCCCAAAGCAAATTTCAGAGAATTGTTTTTCTCAGGAAGATAGTAAAGGAGGTGTGATGGAAAAGAAACAGATAACTAGGAACATGCTTTCTGAGAGTGTAATGAATTTACAGATTTCAAAAAATCCCTACAGAATGCTTTGTCAAAAACAATGGGGAGACATCTGGCTGTAACTAAGCACATGATTCTGCTGGGACATATGATCTGAATTGTCTAGACTTACCTGGGGATTCATGAAAAGAGCCTGCTCCCATAACACAGTATTTTATGATTCAGAGACATGTTACACAATGAAGAAAGACATCATTTTCAGCTAAACTACTTGTCGCTCGTTCGTTTGGGGTTTCATTCTGATGCTTTAATACATACAAAACACATCAGGATGGATAACATTATTAAATATGAACAAACTAGTTAAACAGAGCTTACACGCATACATGTTTACACCTCAGCAGCTAACTATAAAATGGCAGTCAGGCTCGCACATGCTCAGTATTCATACACTTATGCAAACCCTTGGATACATACAAAACACATCAGGATGGATAACAGCATTATTAAATATGAACAAACTAGTTAAACAGAGCTTACATGCATACATGTTTACACCTCAGCAGCTAACTATAAAATGGCAGTCAGGCTCGCACATGCTCAGTATTCATACACTTGTGCAAGCCCTTGGATAGCTTCTTAAAAATATATACACACATATTGATTTACATCCTCCCTCTTAAAAAGATTGTTCTTTATGCAAAACAACGTTAGAGTTAGACATGCATTACTACATACATTAGAAACAAAACACAATGCTCATGTCCAAGTTGCTTTATATCTGCAAGGTTTAGAGATTCAACCATATCTCTTATTCGACCATATCTCTTAACATAACAGTTAGGACTAAATTTAGCAACAGGGGCAGTCTGCAGTGCACAATTCATATCAGGAACTTCTGGATTTGTCATAGGAACATGAATGTCCTCTAGAACTTCCTCTGGAATTGAAACACCTGAAAACTCACTCTGAGATAGAGGCTATGCACTGTGGTATAGGCTTGGATACTGGTCTCAAAAATGTTTCCAATTCCCCCTAAGAGTTGTTCCTTTTGATTCTATAATGTACACACTCAGCTCTGGACCAGTATTCTTTATGACACCAATCTGATCATAACCTTTGGACGTTTGCATCCTTACCACTTCTCCCTTTTGTAATGGATTGAGCGGTTTGTTGGTCTTTTTGTAGTAGGACTTTTGGGATAGGTGCTTTTCCAACAGATTGGCTTTCACAGATCTGTTGGTTCCATGTGTCAAGAACAACAATTGGCTACTAATTGGTAATGTTGTTCTGGTATGTCTCGACAGAAGTCTCTGAGCAGGTGAACCAAGATGTTTATCATGAGGAACATTTCTGAGATTTAAGAGATTCAGGAAAACATCACTATTATCCCATTCTGACTTCTCTACTAAATGCTTTACACTTTGTACTGCATATTCTGCCAAACCATTTGACTGCAGGCACTCTAGACTACTTGTGACATGATTCTTCAGCAAATCTTTTGAACTGTTGGCTTGTAAAGTGGGTGCCATTGTCAGAAATAACTGTGCGGACTTCCATGAACAGCAAAATGATGCTTCGTCTTAATAATGACAGTACTGGATGCTAGGTTGGGAAGTAAATTTGTCTCTAACCAATGGGAGTAAGAGTCTAACACCAAATGTTGACCATTCCACTCGAAGATGTCTGTGGCTACTGTCGGCCAAGATAGCTCCAGAATCTTATTAAGCTGAAGTGGTTCCTCATGTTGATGAGGCTTTGTACTATTACACACTGAACAAGATAAAAGTGCTCTCTCAAATGTCTTGTGACATAGAAGGTGAAAATACTAGTCATTTTGCCCTTCTTTTGGTAGATTCAGTTCCTGGGTGATCACGATGCAAAATAGTAATGTACTCTTAATTGCAAGGACTTTGGAACAATTACTTTTGGACCTTTCATAATGATACCTTTGTCTGCCAAAATCTCATCTCTGTATGGAAAATAAGTTGCACTTCTTGAGGTAAACTAGATTGCTCTGATGGCCAACCTTGACTGATAAAGTGGTTGAGCCTTTGTAAAACTGGATCTGTGGCTGTGTGATCTCTCAGCTCATCAAGACATGTGGAAGAAACATTTCTCACTTCCATGACTTTAAAATTAAAGTTCTCATTTTCATGCCATTCTGTGGTGCTTCTGGGCAATCTGGATAAGTTATCAGCAAGATAAAGAAGTTTGCCTTCCTTGTAGACAAGACTGAAATTGTACTTTTCTAATTTCAGCATCATACGTTGCAGTCTGGCTGGAGCTGAATGCACTGGCTTTCTCAGGATAGTGACTAATGGTTGGTGGTCTGTTTCGATCTGGATAGGTCTACCATAAACATAATCATGGAACTTCGAACATGCAAACACAATTGCTAAAAGATCTTTTTCGATCTGGACGTACCACATCTCAGTTTGGGTAAGAGTCCTCAATGCACAGGCAAAAGGTTTATCCTCTTGTAGAATGGCTACACCAAGTCCAAATTTTGAAGCATCACAGGAAAGTGTAACTGGTTTGTGAACATCACAGTATCTGAGCGTTGGTGGCCTTGCAATTATCTGTTTCAGGACAAAAAATGTTCTTTGGTGTTGCTCTAACCAAGACCAGTATACATCTTTATGTGTCAGTTCTCTGAGTGGTGCTGCAAGTTGGCTCAGGTCTGGAATGAACTTGCCTAGGTAGTTGACCATGCCAAGAAAATGTTGAAGGTCTGGAACATTGTCTGGAGCTGGCATCTCGAGAATGGCTGTTTGTTTTGAAGGGTCTGGTTGTAAACCTGTACTTGTAAATAAATGACCAACATAAATAACTTCTTGTAGCCTAAACTTGCATTGGTGAGGGTTGAGCTAAAGATTCACTTGATGTGCCCTTTCTAGAATTTTTCTGAGGTTTCTGTCATGTTCTTTCATCACGACCTCCTACCAGTATATCGTCTACTATGCACAAGGATACCCAGAAAAACTTTGCTCCATTGCAGAGTGAAAGACTTTACTTGCAGAATTTATCCCAAACAGCATTCTCGAAAATCTGTACTTGCCAAATGGAGGATTGAAAGTAGTGAGCAATGAGGATATTTTGTCAAGCTGAATTTGCCAAAATGAACTTTTTGCATCTAAGACAGAAAAAAATAATGGCTTTTGAAATTAAGACTGTGACTTCTTTGACTGCGCGCATTGGTTGATGAGGTATTTTAGCACTTTGTTCAAATCTCATGGGTCAATACATATTCTGATGTCATCTGAGCTTTTCTTATGAGCTACCACCATGGAAGATACCCATTCAGTTGGAATTTCGACTGAGCAGATCACACCTTGTCACACCATTTTATCTAACTCAGCCTTGACTCTGTCCTGCATGGCTATTGGAACTTTATGTGCTGGCCTGATAACTGGACTGACCTCTGGGTCTAACTTCACGGAGTACACAACAGGAAGTTTTCCTAGTTTGTCTTGAAAAAAAATCAGCAGAGTTAGAAAAAACATGTGCTGGGCAAAATTAGAGTAGTGGTCTTTTAAGCTAATATGATGGACTTTCTTATTAAATGAAAGCAGTCCCATTTTGAAACTGTCTCTGAGCCCTAATAATGACTGGACATGCCTCTTGACCACATAAAACAACAAGTCATAGCTTCCTCCAGAGGAGTAACATGAAAGCACTACCGAGCCTTCGGTCTGAATTTCTTCACCTCCATAAGCAACAAGTTTTGCACACCTTGCCATTTCAAGCCTTTCACCTTAAAATACTCTAGCAAATGTTTCTGCTGACAAAACATTGCACTTACAACCTGTGTCAAGTTTGAGCTCTGTGGGTTTGCCATTTATCCGAACAGTACAAAATACGTCATCCTTTGCCATTAAATCTACTGCATTGACTGTTTCATGAAGCACTGACACACCATCAACATAAAGAGTAGAATTGCCACTGTCTAACTGATCAACTCATTTCTTACAATGTTCCCTCTTAATAAAAGAATGTGGGCCTTTTGATATTATTCCATTTATTACATTTGTGGCAATGTTGACCAAAAGCTAAGCATTTTTCCCTTTTAGAGTCATGGCTTCCACCACAATTATGACAGTTGGCAATGAAATTGGGTGGGGGTCCATACTTTGACTTTGCTGACTCATTCTTATGTTTCACTGAGACTGTGCGAAGTCTGCAATGTGCTAGAAAGTTCTGGGGTTTACCAGTGAGTGCTGTAGAGGTTACAATTGCCTGTTTCTCTTAATAACATGCTGCATAGCATCAACATGAGCTTTTTCACTGTGCCTTCTAGAGCTGTTCTCATTTGTAAGCATATTTGTGTACTTTTCTGTGAGCTCATATCTGACAAATCTCAACGGCCTTATTCAAAATTAAATCATTGTCACAAAGCAAAATCTTTCTCACAGCAGCACATTTTATACCATACAAGTCTGTCCTTTATCAACTCTGCACGTTTTAGCCTTATTTCTCAGGTCAGTTATATATGCTGCAAAGGTTTCACCAGGATTTTGATCCCTTGTGTAAAATAAGTGCCTTTCCATTTGTTTGGTGTTACACATTTCTATAAATTTATGCTCTAAGCACTCTGGGTCCTCCGTTGACTAAGCCTGTACAATATGATGGTTTCCCTCTCTCAGTATAGACAGCAGGTGCATACACAAATAAGCGTTCCCTTTCTATAGCTTCTGACCCAGCTATATTAAGTAGAATAAATGCCTTTTTATGGTCATCTTTACCAGGAAAGGCAGCCTGTATGAAAATGTCCTACTCTTGCTCAAATACTCTCCAGTTCTCAGCAATATTACTGTCAAACACAAGTGCACTGGGTTTTCAAAATCCATCTACCATGCTCACAAAGTATAAACACACTGAAAATATGGCCCTTATAATTATGTACAAACAGTTCGGTGAGCTTATAGCAACATTCAAATGCACAATAAACTCTTTGAAATAGTTTACTCTATGTAATATGCTCTGTAATGGCAGTACTCTGCAAAATGTGCCTTGTAATGGCTGCACTTTGCAAAATAGCTTTACTTTAACACTGAACAAACATGCGAACGCTTTATACACTTCTGATAACTCGGATATCTTTGCTTAATATGAAAAATACATATGCTTTACAAAAATTCAGTGGTTTCCCTTTATTTTATTCGTTTTTATGCAATATGGACTATTTCAAACATTTTCCATAGTAATTGGAATATTTTTTATCAATATTGTACATAGTTTATGCAAAAAATACTTTGAACATTTTCTATGTCTTGTTTCATATTATGGGAAAAGAAATAGTGCTGAGCAAGTTTTAATACCTGAAATTCATTTCTGACCTGTTTTGCGAAGTCTGCACATCTGGGAATGATTCACTCCTTTATATTCCACTATCATCTAAACAAGTGCCTTAATTCATTTTAGCCAAGCTGTTTCTGACCTCATGCCCCTTTGGTATGCTTCTACTGAATTCATGCCCTTTTAGGTATGCATCTTCTAGTACCATATCTTTTAGACATGCCTCTTCTGACACCATGTCGCTCGTTCATCTCTAACACATATAACAAGAAGGCTTGGGTGCTTTAATACATACAGACACATCAGGATGGATAACAGCATCATTAAATATGAACGAACTAGTTAAGAAATAGAACTTACATGCATACATGCTTACATCTCAACAGCTAACTACAAAATGGCAGTCAGGCTCACACGTGCTCAGTATTTATACACTTGTGCAAGCCCTCAGATAGCTTCTTAAAGTTATACACACATATTGATCTACAATGCTTATCTCTGAAGCACAGTTACTACCACTATGTGCAGATCATTGAAGATCTGCACTTCTTACTAGTTAACTGCTGCACGTGTAGTCATTGGCATCCCCCTAGTCACTCTCCCACACACACAAGTACACATTCAATCATACACATACACACACACACACACACACACACACACACACACACACACACACACACACACACACACACACCACAACCCCTCTACCTGTCTGATCTCCCCCTATCTAGTAGTTGCTCTCACCTCTGATGCCCATACTAGTTGAGATATCATAGAGGCACAAAGATTTAGAGTATTCCCAGTGGGCTAGCATTTTTTTATCCCCATAATAGTTTAAGTGCCATTATGGCACAGTTATAATTTCCTTGGTGACCAGTGCTTCCCCCACCCCTTTGATCTTTATACTACTGTAACTGTCATTATGGCAAAATTGTAATTTCTTTGGTAGCTAGTCTTTCCCCCATCCCTTGATCCACATACTGCTGTCAGTACCGTTATGGCAATCAAAAGTAGAGTAATCTCTGATATCTAGTGGCTCCCCCCAATTCCCATACTGCCTTCTTGTTCAGTATATGAACAAAGCCATGTTCACTACTGCAGTATGGTGCGGCCAGCCATTCTAATTTACACTGCCAAGCAATTTCTTTAACTGTTTGGCATATGGACGCATTCCTGAAGGTACTTCCGGGGTACAGAGCACATGGCTACTTAACATAAACCATTCCTTCAGACTGCCTCATTAAAATTCAGCACAGCTACCTGAGCCAATTATAAATAGTGCTTCACATCTTCATACTACAGCACAGTGCAGCAGCATGTTAGGGTCATTTCTGACTACAAAGTGGTGGACAAAGGAGTACACATCGCAATACCTTTATGAATTCAGGTCATAGTAAGGCCCTAGTAAGTTTAATGCTGTTGGGTACCAAAAAAGTAACTACTAATAAATTTAAATAAAAATATAAAACCATCTATACTGAATACTGTAAAGGAAATAAAAGAACTAGAGGAGGAAGGACCAGCAGAGCTCTCTAGGAGGCCATGAAAGATGGCCCTAGCAAAGCCAGCTCTAGCTCTGGAAATTCCATTCAGCTTGTAGTGCTTGGTAAATACATGCATAGAAGTCCAGGTAGCTGCCTCAAGAATAGAGTTAGTATCCAAACCCTTGAAAAAAGCACCAGAAGAAGCTACAGCTCTAGCAGAATGAGCCTTAACAGAAGGAAGGCTCTTACCATGAATGGAATTACAAAAAGAAATGACTTTAGCAATCCAAGAAGAAATAGCTTGCTTAGACACAGCCAATCCTAAGGACTTAGAATGAAAGGAAACAAAGAGCTGATCAGATTTATGAACAGTCTTAGTCTTATCCAAATAAAATCTGAGTTGTCTATCCACATCCAGTGTGTGCAGCACCTTCTCACTGGCAGATTGCGGAAAAGGGAAAAAAGTGAGGAAATGAATAGACGGATTAAGAGACAACTCATTCACCACCTTGAGCATAAAAGAAGGATTAGTATGAATGGACCCCCCTGTCCTTATGAAACAGCAAAAAAGGAGGACAAGCCAAAAGGGCTTGAAGCTCAGACACCCTTCTGGCAGAAGAAAGGGCTAACAAAAATATAGCCTTTCAAGAGCAATGTTGCAAGGAAGCTGAGGCTGCAGGCTCAAAAGTAGCCTGGGTGAATTTTTCTAGAACAAAATTAAGATCCCAGAGAGAATGAACAGGTTTACTGGGAGGCCTAATATGAAGGACTCCTTAAGGAATTATTTAGCTTCAAATCTAAAAGCTAAAGGAGGTAATAAAGGCAGACAAGCAGAAATAGCTGATAAGTGGGCCTTAACAGAAGAATAAGCCAACCTAGCATTGAGCAAGTCACACAGGTAAGAGAGAACCAAAGGAACATCAGCAGAAAGTGGATCCATGTTAAGAGAAATACACCAAACAGAAAACCTCTTCCATATGGATAAGTAGGACTTTCTAGTAGTGGATTTTCTGGCCTCCTGCAGGACCCAAGGATGTCCTCAGAAAAAAAAGGTATGTATGTGGAATCAAAATCCTATCACCCACAAGAGGAGTGGTTTCTGGCCCAGAAATTGTAGTTTATTGGCCGTTTAGGCAGTTTTTCCATCTCTTTCAACTTTCTGGTTTAAAAGCCCGCATTTGTGCTCGTTTCCCACCTTTCCTGTAACTAGTCTAGTCCAGATACAGATTTTTTGTATCCAGGACTGTTTGTAAGCTTCTGAGTGGTGCCAAAGTCTGCTCTTCAATTTTTCCCTTAGATCTGCTAGTTCTCTCCTTTCCTGCACTTTTACTAGCTTATTAGTCTAGCACTTTACCAGACTTCTTGTAGCAATTATTGTAGCACACAAAAGTGCTACCTGCACTAAACATTCTACAAGGAAACAGCTCCACTACTTACTATTAATGCCCACCCCTCCAGGCATGTCTAAAAGTCAGTTCCCTGTGCTTTCTCCTATTAACCTGGTGAACTTGGGCATCCTGAGGCAATGTAGCAAATGCCTCATGTACACTGACAACCCTCTCCTCCAAACACTCAGACTTGTGAGAAATACACTTATATATCCAAATTGGAAGCCATGCACTCTCCAGCCAAGACCAGAATAGCTGGTCAAGAGAGAAGGTCAACATTTGCACCACACCACATGGAACACATAGCCCTCCAGAACACACACCAGCACTACCTTCATATAAAAACACAATCCACACACCCACCTTCATGGAGGTTCTCAATAAAAATCTACCCAAACAGCAGAGACCTCCAAGGCAGAAATGCACTCCTCCACCACCACAACACAACACTAATCACGAGACACATAACTCTCAAACAGTGTGCCACTCAACCAAAGCCCCTAAGGCAAAACAGCATACTCAAACACAATTGTCATAGGAGACTCAATAGTGAGGCACACTGATGTCCCAATCTCTAGGTTGAATAAGGAGAAAATAACAGTCAGCTTCCTGTCAGGTGTCAGAATCTGCCACATAATGCATGCATTCAGGTCCCTCAACAACATGTACAAATATGACTCTGTCATTGTACATGTGGGTGTGAATGACCTGAGATGTAGGACTACATGAAAGGAGACATGGAGGAGCTCTCGGATTATGTAGCCCAGGTGGGTATGACCCTAGCCTGGAGCAGCATCCTACCATCACCCAGAATTATACCACAGTACAAGCAGAAAATTATTGATTTCAACAATTGGCTAAGTTTCTGGTGTCATTCTAAGAGGATCCAGTATCTGTCTGCCTGGGATGACATGATTCACAGACCTCGATGCTTTGCCAGAGATGGCCTGCATCTATCATCCCTGGGCTTCCGGATACTGGCCAAGGCTCTTGCCACCCCTTTAGTGCCTTTTTTAGGTGGTATTCCAAAGACCAAATTACCATCATAACAGCTACAAACAAATGCAATCTAAGAGTCATGCTACTCAACGCTAGAAGTCTAAATCTCAAAATGCACTTGCTCAAAGCACCCCTTAAAATGGAGAACATCGACATTTGTGCCATAACAGAGACCTAGTTCAAGGCAGCAGAAAGTATCCCTGCACTACCAGGCTATAACTCATTCCACACCTTTCAGCTCCAGAACTTGGACTGAAGCTCCAAAGGCGGTGGTGTTTCCATATTCATAAAGGATGCACACACCTCCAGACTGGTAGCTCAGCATAATGTATCGGAGATACTTCAGGTGCATCTAACATTGGGTAAGACAGCGATTCAGGTCATAGCCTGCTATAGGTCCCCAACCATGTCCCAAGACTCACACTCCACGTTCCTAAACACCCTGGAGAATATTAGGGTCCGACCTAACACTCTCATACTGGGTGACTTCAATTACCCCTCCATTAACTGGGAAAACTACTCGTATACCAATACACTTGCCCAACATTTCCTGGAATTCATTAATTCCAATGCCCTGGACTAGCTCGTTCTTACCCCCACTACAGGTAGCAACATCCTTGACCTGGTCATTACTAACATGGGCGACCATTTATCTACACCAATAGTCAACACCTCCCTGGTTAGATCCAACCACAAACTAATCACCTTGGAAATCCCCCCCCCCCCCCCACCCACCAAGGTAACCACCATGAAAAACTTCTCCAAAGCTAACTTTGGGCTCCTGAAAACAGAGGTGGCCAACTTCACGGCACCCATGCAAATGGAGAATAGTTGCATGACTGTCGAATCATACACCAATGCACTGTACAAACACGTACACAAATGCATGGATCTTGATATACCCAACAGAACCAAGATGCTCCCCTCCAAAAAAAAGAAGCCAATCTGGTGGTCCCCTGCCACAAACAAAACTCTACAAAAGAAGGAGGAAACTGATGCAGAATACGGTGAAGTCCCAAGACTGGAGAAACGCCTCATCAACCTCAACAAAAAGTTGAGATCCCTCATCAAATCCTCTAAAGCTAGCTATGAAAACAGAATTGCAGCAGATAGTAAAGACAACCACAAGGCCTTCTATAGTTATGTAGAGAATCTCCACAGCAATACCCAGATTGGTCTGAGCTACTGCAGAATGGTACCTCCTATACTGAGTCAACAGATATTGTCAATATACTGGCCGACAGATTCGGTGCCAAATTTACCCCTTTTCCCCCCATAGGACCACTCACAATAGCAGTAGATTGTCAGACACCCAGTATTACTGCTGCATAGGTTAAAACAGCACTGTTCAAGGCCACGAATACAGCTTCTATGGGACCTGACAGTATCCCTGGCTGTGTTCTACATGAACTACAAAGTGAACTGGCACCTCACCTGTGTGCCCTGTTCAATCACAGCCTCACCTCTAGATGAGTGGATGGGAAATAGAAAATTCACCCCAGGGATCACTCCAGTGGCTTTACTTGACAGAGGCACTGGGAACTAAGGTCGGGTGGCACTATGCCAGGGTAATCCTATGGGCTAGGGTTGTAAAGGCTCCAGGGCCATTAGCCTAGTACACACCTATGAACCTAAGAGTGGACAGGTGAGGATGAATGAGAGATCCCTTGTCTTGTGTGAGTAGGGCTACCCTGTAAGGTAACTTGTGATGACAGCCCTTGACTAAATGCAGAAGAGGGAAGCAGTGCTGTCTCAGCCAAAAAAGGGAGTAATTAACAAGATTTTGGGAGCATCCTGTTGTATTTTGAACAGGACTTTTGGAATGAGGGGAAAGGGAGGGAAAGCATAAAGAAACATCCCCTTCCAAGAAAAATAGAGGGAATCCACCTTACAAACCAGAAGATCTGGGACTCTGGCACAAAATAGAGGAAGTTGTCTGTTCAGAGGGGAGGCAAAAAGATCTATTTAAGTAGTACCCCACTGGTGGACAATGTCCAGAAGCACATCCCTCTGAAACATTCATTGGTGAGATTGAGTTATAAACCTGCTCAGAGTGTCTGCCACAATGTTTTGACCTGAAGAGTCACTTGGAACCTGATAGCGATTTCCCACACTATGAATGCCAACTGGCATAGAAGATAAGACCTTGACCCCACCACCGTCACCACCATTTGTTGACATACCACATCACTGTGGTATTGTCTATAAACACCTTGAGAGGTCCTGGGGAGAAAAGAGAATGACAGGCCTAAAGAGCCAACAGAAGAGCTCTCATGTCCTTGACATTGATGTGGTCTTTCTGTTGAAGAGGTGACCAGACTCCCTACACTTTTAGGGAGCTGAAAGCTACTCCCCATCCCATGTCTGATGTATCTGTGAACAGCTCCTGAGGGGGAAGATGTGGATGAAAAGGTTGCCCTGGATGAAGAATCAACTGCTGAATCCAGCACTGGAGTTTCTGAATGAGACAAGGGAGAAGAGGAACTAAAAATTCAAGGGGATGAGAATGCTGAAGCCAAACAGACTTTAGAAACGACTGAAGTTTTATCATCTGGAGTTTGGCAAAAGGGAGCATAGGAACAGTGAAAGCCATGAACCCCAGAGCTCTCAGAAATTCCCTTGCTGTTACAGAGGTCAGAGGAAGAAGGAACTGAAAAAAGGAAATGAGAGTTAGGGCCTTGAGAGGAGGCAGGGGTGCCAGCATAGGAACAGTCTGGATCCTGCATCCCAGAAATACATGATCCTGAGAAGGAGTCAGAAAGGACTTTTTGACATTTACAGTGAACCCAGGCTCTGCAGAAGGGAGATTGCAAAGTGAACATTTTGTAACAAGATCTATAGAGAGGATGCCTGAAACAGGAGGTTGTCCATGAAGGGAAAGACTTGGATCCCCCTTAGCTTGCAAAAAGCAATCACAGAAATGAGGCATTTGGTGAATACCCTTGGGGCAGTACAAAAACCAAAGTGCAAAGCAGAGAACTGAAAAAGCCAAGAAGCAGCAGAGAAATGTAAAAACTTCCTGAAAAGGGGATAGATAGGAATATGGAGATGAGCATCCTTGAGATCCAGAGACACCATGTAAGCCTGAGGAAGCAAAAGAGGAACAACATCTGAAGGGACAACATTCAAAAAGAGAGAACCTTCAGAAAAGTATTTAGATGAGAGAGGTCCAGAAATGGTCTCCAAGTACCCTCTTTCTTGGGTACTATGAATATTCTGGAATAAAACCCCCTCCCGTTTGGGAAACTGGAACTTCATGAATAGTACCCTGAGTCAAGAGATCCCAAGGCATCCCTGGAAAAAAAATGACAGCTGTTCCTGAGGGGACTGAGAAATTCCCATAAAATGGGGAAGGGATTTCCAGATCATGAAATACCCTTGGCAGATAATGAACAGAACCTGCGAGTCCTGAGTAATCTTTAACCAAACCCAGACAGACAGAAAAAGGTGAATAGAAAGAGAAGTGTGGCTGGAAAGAATAGGATAGTCAGAAAGCACCTGGTTTATTAGGAAAAGGAGACTTCTGGGACACAGAATTCTGAATAGCTTTAGCAGGAGGACCACCGCCTTCCCACCTTTGTTGCACTTGGGAGGAAGGCAAGATTGCCTATGAACAAAGGCTTGCTTTTTGGGGTAATTTCTCTTAAACTTAGGTACATGAGAAACAAAAAAACATGTTTAAGTTCATGTAAAGCCTTGCCATCATTCTGAAAGGACTTAAACAAATCAGCAGCAGCTTTACCAAACAAGTGTTTATTATCCAGAGGAACATCCATCAACTTAGCCTTAATATCATCAGGCAAAGGTTGAAGCCAGACCCAAGGATATATCCTCATTACAGACCCAAAGGCAGCATCTGCTGCATCATAACTCTACTTGATGGAATGACAAGCCACCTGGGAGGAAGTCCCTAAAAAGGAAAGGGAAGAAGTCTTCCCTTCAGAGTCTAGAAGATCAGAAATTACCTGACAGGCCTGGAAAAGATGAGACAAAATGTATCTGGACATATATGAGTCTGATAATTGACAGCCCTACATGCTAAAATAGCACAGATGTAAAACGTTTCCCCCAACCTTTCCATAGTTCTGCTATCTTTGTTATAAGGCAATAACTTTGGAGAAGGAAGCAATTGAGATAGCTTGTCAAAAGCCACAGATACCACCAAAGGGTCAGGAGAAGGGCACTTATTAAAGAAATTTACAGTGCTCGTGCACACTAAAAAACTTATCAGATTTGTTGGGAGCAGGGGTCTGGGAGTCAGGAGACTTTGAAGCATTAGAAAAGGCATCTAACAATGCAGCCAAAACAGGAGGTACAGCAGAAGGCCTGGAAGAGTCCATCTGCAAGAGCTCATAATACCTTTTCTGCACTTCAGAAATCTGGGCACAATCCCATTTAAAAAACTCCATCATCCTAGAGATTGTGTCCCCATAAGAAATTTCCTCAAAAGGAGTATCAAGATTCCACCTCCTCAGACCCATAATCTAAAGGAAAGGGAATCTGAGAGGAGTAGGCAAGGGATTCCTTATCTGAATCCACCTCCTCCTCAGAGGAATCCTGTTGCCTGGATCTTTTAAGGAGAGTAGAGGAGCAAGGACGAGTTGGAACAGAAACACCCTGAGGAGGTTTTAAAGCCATCAAAGCATTAAATAACCTCTGAGTGAAATTTTTCCATTCACTCTGTGGGTCATTAGGAGCTGAAACAATATGCTTAGTTTTCTGCTTTTTCTTTAAGGGACGTCCACCTTATGAAATGTAGAAGGGTCTGACCCAGGACTGCATTTGATAATGGTAGTTGGGCTCTCTTCTCTGACTAAAATTTGAGGAGCACCCCTAGGTTCCTCAGAAATATTCAGCCACAGTTCCACCTGAACGTCTCATACGGATGACTCCAAGGCCTCCAAGGACATGCTTAAGATACTTAAGGTTGGATCTCTGCTGGCCTCCAACACAGTCATGGCTGAAAAATCCAATGATGAAGCTGGATGAACCTCCGGGTTAAAATCCAATGATGAAGCTGGATGAACCTCCAGGTTATAATCACCTCAGGAGGGACATCTGATGGAGGCTGTACTGCAGAAGAATCCGGCCTAGATTTCTTGGCCTTTTTCTTTCTGGACTGCTGCCACTCATAATGGGAAGTTCCTTCTACAATGTCTTTAGCCAAGAGCCTAACATGTTGATTCTCTAGTTTAAAGAAGAAAGCCTACTATGGAGGGTCTTGGGAACAAAGGCCTGAGATGGAACAAGACGCATGGTCGTGGGAAGCACTGAGGCTAAACAAGCACTGCTCGTGATGGTCTTTATGGGGAACCTGCCTCCTACACTTGCGATTACCCTTCTTGGATGACATGAAACCCCTCAAGCAACAAGGAATAAAAGAAAAGATGAGATACAAAAAACCCCAACAGTGCATTTATCTGCAATGGCTTCGTGAACCAGCAAAAGAATGGGCATTCAGTCAGGTGATCAAAAGACGATATTTGGACTGACAGCAAAGAAGTTCTGAGAATGGTACGTCCGGGCGTCACTTTTATGCCCTATGCTATGCAAGCAGCATACATGTGATTTACGGCGTACCTTAAAGGCTTTGGTATACTTTCCAGATGTCGGGCCACCCTTGGCAGGAGATCCCTAGTGTAATGAATAATGCAACAGTGAAATACAAGGACATCTGGTGTTAATAAAGACAAGTTTAAATACCCTTAATCAAAAAACATGTGGCCAAGTATGACCAATAAAATACAAAATACAATAAACAAAACAACTACTACAATTACGGTTAATAAATCAACAGAAAACTAAAACAACTTTGTTGCAGCTTAAAACCTAGTTAAGACTGACTCCTTATAAAAACAGTTGAAAGCAAGTTTCATAACCCCAGGTGGTGAATGCAATTAAATAAAACAAAATTAAACTAAGTTTAACATTAAAAAATACAAACAACCCAAATTGTAATGGTCTAAGACCTATTTACAACTTGGCAGCCCATAATTACAGCATGTTTTTTAAAGATATTCCATCATTTAAACCTGGGGGGTGTACATGCATTCAGTATGATCTGCCAGAGCAACTCTTTGTACTCTATTCTGAATTACCACGGCCCACTCCTAGAATTTTATGGAACCTGGTCCAAAATGAAGAAACAGAACTTACCCCAGGATTCAATAAAGCCTACATGGTTGTTTTTCACCATGTGCTCTTCCAGCACAGAAAGTTTTAGACTCAGTAAGCGGCGTGTAGAAGCAAGCACCCCTGCGCAAACAAGGAAAACACCGTGGCATGCTAATTACCTCATAAACAGCTGAATTACATGCTAATTAATCAATCTAAAATGTTGGAGCTATTCAACAAGCTATAAAACATTCATGTAGACTCTGTGCTAGTTTTCCCTATGAATTCCAAAACTTTTGGAATACAGCCATGGAAAGGAGTATACACAGACAGAATGTTAGGGGCTGCTGATGCTTTAATTCATTTGTATGTGCTACAGGCTGAAACCAATGCTGCTACTACTGGTAATAGGCCTAGGTCGAGAAGAAGAGTTTTCAGGCCCCATTTGACTTTTCACAACCTACATGATGTGGAAATTGTTGAACGCTACAGGGTGGACAGGGACACACTACAGAAACTCTGTTATGTCTGCCATCCTGAACTCAGAGCCAGAGCTAATCGAGGGGAAACCCATCCCAGTGGAGACAAAGCTATGTGTAGACCTTAGAATCTTAGCTATAGGTACCTTTCAGAGGCCAACAGGGGACATGTTGGAGGTGTAACAAGGCATCTCCATCCAGTATCCTCTAGCAATTCCTGAATGCTGTTCCCATATGCCAGTGACCACATACATTTTCCCTGTAGTTCTGAGAAGAGGGACAGAAATATGTAGGAGTTCTACTGTCTAGCACACTACCCTGAAGTACTAGGTGCCATAGATTGCACACACACAAAAATTAAGGCACCACCTGTGGAACAGGGTAAGCTCTACATTAACAGAAAGGGCTATCACTTTATCAACTGCCAGGTTGTGTGTAATGCCAGGGGAATCATCTTTAACGTGTGTGCTGGCAACCCTGGTAGTTACCACAACTGACATCTGGCACACCTCCCAACTGTACCTGATGTTTGCTAGGAGGGATATACCACAGGGTCATCTACTCAGGGATGCAGGCTACACACAGTGCCTAGATACATTTATGGGAGCCCTGCAGTACAATCCATGGACATGTGCAGAAATATTCACAGTATGTGCCATGCTACACAACATAATCCTGAGGAAACAGCTTCAGCAGGATCAGCAAGAGGAAGGGGCACACATCCCAGCACCAATGACAAGGTCACCAAAGCCACAGGCAGATGAGGAGTTAGCGGGGAAAACACCATGTGGGTGTAGGCATACATAGGCATGCTTAGTATGCCCTTGCACTGGCTAAGAGACAATGTATAGCACACTCACTCACCACCTAAGGGCCTAAAACCTTCCTCCTATACTTATTCATATAGAAACATTGATGCTAGGCAACTCACACAACCTTTACCTCCCCATGTATTGGCGGTGTACTGCTTGCATCAGACAGTCAGCCCTGAGCTACAACCATGTCAGCTGCTGCTTTTACAATGTACGTCTCTAGCTTGGAGTGTATTGTATAATAATATGAATGAGTGGCATATCCTTGTATCACACTAATTGGTACTGCAAGCAAGTAAGAGATGGGAGATTGGTATTGAAATTATTTTAAAATGTGACAGCAGAGATTTGTGTGCCTTATATGTGTTCATTATTATGTAGTAGGCGTCAGGCTTCAAAGATTCACACAGTCATACCCCTGAAAAGTAATGATGGTCACAGCATGGCCCAGTTTAGCACCATACATTTGCAATAGAAATTCATTAAAGATAGAAGTTTGAAAGTAAGAATACATATTGCAGTTTCTGACTTCACAGTCCTCACAAGATCATTCACAGTTAAGTTGGGAAATTTTGATGCAATCAGTTGTGCAACTTTCCAAGGCCAATATATGTCAAAGGTAAAATGACCAGCTCAACACCACAAATGCAGATATTGTAAGCACTTTAAGTCGGATATGCACCCTGAACTTCAGACACAAAGCTTATGTATTCCCGAATCCAAAAGATAGAAAATAGGGATATGGCACAGTTATCATCATTTGAACAGGGTATTGTGTTGGTCTAGGCTGACATCAAAGATCGGTCAGTGTTTGTGAGTAAGGGAAGCTGGCAGACATCTGGATAAACCAACAAATGGCCAATGAGACAAAATGAGTTTAAAGCTCCACAGATGAACCATGTAACTGTTGTGTGTGTCTCTGTAGGGGTCCTCCAGGTGACACTGGTGTGTGAATGTCTGCATGGACACATCCAAGCTTTGTGCTGGCTCTATGTCTTGGTATGTCAGACAGGTGTAAGCCATGCATAGTCCCCAACCATGAGAACTGGCTCAGCCAGAAGTTGCACTGGCACATCCATGCCCACAGTCAGATGCACTGCTGTTTCCTGAATATGACCAATGTCTGCTGGATGAGTTCTCTTCACAGGGATGCCCAGGACCATGATCTCATGGCCTGCCATGTCTGGGTGTGGACAGCACACTGACTGATGGTGCAGGGGCAGTACTGCCACTATGGGAGCATGATTGGGCACAGCCATATTGGCTAACATCAGATGATGTGGCTGACCTACGCCCACGAGGATGCAGTTCCCCTCCCAGAAGTCATTCCAGACACCATACATTTCATGACAGACACCCCACATTCCAACATGTCATTCACCCAATCCATGGAATCGGCAACACAGTGGATGCATTCATGTATGTCAGCCTGAGCCACATCTACAACACTGAGCATTTGTCTGCAGCACCTATGGGAATGTGCCTGTTCCTCCAGGATGGCCTTAAACATATATTGAGTGGCACAGGATGAGATATCTGCACCAGGTGGAGTTGGAACAGCAGGCCCCCTATCAATCCTCCTGCATGGCACCTCACTCACACTTTGGCTACGGCCAGACTCCACAGGCACCGATGCCACAGTAACTGCACTTCCCTGATCAATAGTCTTCCCTCCACTTGTCCAATATCTGGTCATTGGAATGGGAAGCCGTAGGTCCACTGGCTGTGTCCGATGGAATTATAGGGAATGGCTGCATGTAAACCTCAGTGTCAGCTTGAACCTCTGTACCCCTTGACTGTGCCTCAGTTTGGCCACCATCATCAGAGTCTGCTGATATACTGACATCAGTTGGCAGAGGGCTTATACTTTCACTGTCATCATCACCTGTGATAAACAGCAAGAAACACAGGAAAATATTAATGTCTACACTACTGTATTCCAATATATGCTAACAAACTAAAGTGGTGCCAGTATTACAGACACTACAGCAACACACAAAACAGGCCTGGCATCAACAGCACACGCTAAAATATTTCTTTCAATTGTTCATCAGTACTGACATAAAAATATGTGGCTTACCATCTGCAGATGAGAGACTCCTCTGTAAGCCAGATGGAATTGGAAGATGTTAAGCAAGAAGTATGGGTAACATCATCACAATTAAAAGTGACACAGGTGATAATACTTGTTCCCCTGTCCATTAACTATACTGTCAACAAGGACTTGGCTGTCAGCTCAAACCTAAGCTAATAACTGTACCAATCTTTACCCCCCCCACCATAAAAATGCATCTGACACAGAAGAAATGCACCGAGTTCAATTGTTTTACTATACAACAGTATTCAACGTTTGAGATAGCAAAACCTACCTGGAAGCTCCTCTTGGGACATGCTTGCTGTCTCTGACACTGTTGCTCCCACATCCAGGACATGCTGTACTGCACTCTCTTGTGAGCTGTCTGGATCACTGATATTGGCCTGGAACTCTTCATTGGTTGTTAGTGGTGGCTCCCTAGCAGGCCCTCTCCAGTACCGATTTGGTCACAGCCCACTGCAGTTGTGCTCCTCCATGCAGATGTGATCATGTCAGTGGCACTATAGTTCACCTGCTTGTATGTCCTGCCATGGCCAGCCACAGCATTCGGATCAGCAACTAGCTGTTGCCAAATTTGCATTCTACATGCCATATCTCCCCATCCCCTTTCAAGCAGAAAAGCACCATGTTGTCTAAAGGCATCTACTGTGACCTGGTTCTTGGCATCTGTGAAGGGGATCTCCGAGGATTGACACGCCTGGGTGGCATACTCCTAGGTGTCCTACAAGACAATAGAAGGATAATAAACATAAGTATCACATAAGTAAGGATTACTTGTTTCCAAATAAAACAGAAAAGATAGCCAGTCAGTATTAGCCCCTGTAGAAGCATACAACAGTCTGCAGATGTGAAATACAAACAGGCAGGATGAAAAACAAGGGGAGTAAGATGCACAACATATTCTTGTTTGTGCCAGAACAGTAATTCACCTTTGCTCGCCAACTCATAAAACAACAGTCTATCCTTGTTTGTGCCATCACAGTAACTCACCTTTTTCTCCTCCCACCCACAAAATAACAGTCTGTCCTTGTTTGTACTAAACACAAACTAGAAAACACAAAAACATAAAAAAAACTGCAGAAACACATCAAACAGCTCTGGTCCCAAAGAAAGCATGCTGTAAGTCTACTCTTCTCCACAGAATTGAAAGACTTTATCAAATAAAAAACAGCTAAGATCAACAGTTTAAATATCTCTCCGCCTCAAATCACTTGACATAAAACATGGTGAAATCACAAATCATGTTTAAAGTGACAATCCCTAAAACCTCAAACATACACTAGATTGACTTATAAAAAAATCTAAATAAACTGATCCAAAATACTACGAATACTCATAATAATTTAAATGTATACTAAATAATAAAAAATGAACAGGCACTTAACAATAAATTCCTAGCAAGAAGAAGTATCATCATAAAAGTCATCGCAATAATGCATTCAGTTTCAAGACACAGCTAATAGAGGAATGATCATTCAGTCCTGGCCAGTTACAGGCATTCAACAAAGTCTGCCAATATAATTCCCTCTTCTCGAGCATAAGGGTCCATGGTCCCCTACACATTTCTGGTAACTTGCTCTACTATCTTGAATTTAAAATAATGCTCAGGATACATTTGGATGTGTTTAAAAAGAACACTGGTCATTTTATTTCTCTTACTGTCATATTTGTGTTCATATATACATTCTCTTAACTTTCGTTCTCTTACCTATATAGAAACACAAACAAAGTTGACATAAAGCAATGTAAACTACTCCTGTAGTTTCACAGTTATATCTCCCTTCCAAATGGAACATATTACCAAATATAGTAAAAATAATACCCCCATTTTGATGTATTTGCAAAAAACTGCAGTGCTCACGTTTCTTTATACCAGGGATGACTTTACAAGTTTTATCACCATTTATGCTCGCAAACATATTTTTAAAGTAATCCTCTTATGGTAAACAATGATAGTTTCCCCCCACCTTATCTTTTATTTGTACATTACCCCCCATAAGTACCCAGATTTTATTCAAAATCCATCTAAGTACTTTCCAATTACTGTTAAATGTAGTAATGAAATTACAGAACTTATTCAGTTGTATTAATGCTCCTGCCTGTACTGTAGGTTCTGTACTACTAACCTCTACAGTATTGTCAGTGTTAAGGATTGGTTTAAAGTGCCCTGTTGTACTGACAATACTGTAGAGGTTAGTAGTACAGAATCTACATGTAAGTTTGCAAATGTAAGTAAGCAACACACAGGTTGGTTCCTTCACAGCCAAACTGCCCTTCATTATTTGGCAACTACATATAATATTATTTCCACTTAATATCCTCACACATTTTAAGGCCAATGGTATAGAATGGCTTACACACTCTGCATGTCTCAGACTACTGCTCAGCTACATGAAGAATGGCCAACAAACACAGAAATGTAAGACAGAGATGTATATTTGCAAGCAGTAATTATTACAGGTTGTGTGATCACTAGGCACACTACATCCAAAACTACTAAATGTACAAATAATACTTGTATGGTTTGCTATCACTGTAGATACTATTGCAGTTGGTTGTGGACATATTGAGTTAGACTCCTTGCTATAAAGCTCTTTGTGTGGCAAAGACGGATAAGACACACATCCTGTTTTTTGAAGGTGCATTGGAGTGAGAGCTCAAATCCAGACCTGTGTAGTAATATCTCATGTGTACTAACATTTTACTAGTGTGTATGTCATAGGTTGCTTTTCCTCATTTCAACTACCTCTCCCTTTTCCTTCTTTTTTTTTTTATTGTGCCACTTAGAGCAAGCATAGAAGACAGAGAAAAATTATTGTCGGGTTTGGCTATGCTTATCTCATTTCTGGTGCACAAACTGGACAAGTGGAAAAGCCAGGAAGCAGACAGGATCCAGACAGTCAAAAATAGAAACCAAATGCATTCAATTAATACTATTGGGCATTACACAAACCTGATACGCAACATTGTGCTGTGGTTAACAGCAAGACCTTAACAATGATTAGTAAAACAGGGAATATCATGTAACTAGTCCTGTGGCAGCAGGTGTTAAGTGTAGGGCTGGAGTACAGATGGTCCTGAGCTCTAGTACAGGGTGTGCAACCTTTGTTTTACTGTTGTAACATTGCAGTTCATTGCAATATAGACAAGTGTTTTCTCAACCTTCATGTGGCAAAAGTTGTAAGTGTTGGACTGCCATACACATGGTCCTTGGTTTGACTACAGCATATTCCATACACTTTTACTGTTGTTCCACTTCCCATTATAGTCACTCTCACTTATAATACTTGACAGGGTGTACCTAATATTAATTATATGTATGAGGGCTGAGGCAATCAGTTACATATTCATTTATCCATGTATTATCACATTTATTCTCAAATGTATGACTGTAGGTATATTGTGTACCATATCCCTGTAGGTATATTTCTGGTATCTGGACTGCCATGGCCTTCACATTTGTCTAACACATGTGCACAACTGTCTGTACATACAATAGCCTTAAATTTGCTTTGCTTGCTACTGTTGTGCTCCGATTACCATCGTGCAAACACGATGCTTGGAGGTGCGCACTGCCGAGCATTGTGTTTGCACTATGGTAAGCAGAGTGCAACATTTTCAAACAGTGTGCACACTCCCAGTAAATACGATAACTGAAATTGGTGAGAAACCATCACTATCCATTGCTCTAGATCCGTGATAGACATGGCAGGCATTTTTGGAGAAGGTGTCAGATTTAAGGCACAGAGATGGGGTGTCAAGGAATCCAATATTTTTATTGGACTCCTTATTAAACACCACAGTGCCAGGTATCTGCAGGGGGATTATTCTGGCTCCCAGTATATAAGTAGGAAGCATGGGATAGTTTAGCCCGGGCTGCAACCAGTGCCACCGGTATCCTGCGCACTGTTGACCAATGTAGGCATCACTATAATGACCTACGGCGGAGGAAGAGGGATACCTTGATGCCTGAATCGAGGGATTTAGGACTGCAGAGATCCCACAACTGAGTAAGTCTCAAGTACAGAGTACTTGTAAGACTTAAAAGCTGAAAGCAAGACTGGTGTTCATAATGGTATTCTGTTTTGTTTCTCCACAGCTGCCATGGACCAGGAGGTCAATGTAAGAACCCATGGGGCTAGATTGGCAAGGACGAGGGAAGCATGTAGTATGTATGCAGCAGAAGAATAGTGTTATTGTAGCATTAAAAGTTAAAGGTACGTTTTTTGGTATTTTATACAGTTGCATCAAATTGAGCATGCATATCTCAACTGCAAAAGCAAGTATGCACATGTCAAGTTCTTGCTGCAATCTGTAGTATATTGTGCATCTGTTAGGGCTGGTAGTCTTAAAAGTAAAAGTTTTCTGTTAGGAGGTAGTAGTCTTAAATGTAAAGGTTAAGATTATAATAGTCAAATAATTGTATTAATGCATTGTATGTAACATATGAAGGTACTAATCTTATTTCTTTTTTTACTCTCACTCCAACCCTTATCTCTCTTTTTTAATTTTATTTGTCTTTTCTTTATTTTTTTGTCATATTTTATTATGTGTCATCAAAATGTGTCCAGGTCTTCCATGTGTACCACATCACTAAATGGTCCACAGCACAGCGGGACAGGCCTGCCTCACAGGATCCACCTCCCCTCCCCCCACTGGGTCCAGCACCATTGCCCAGCACATCTGGAGGCCATCCTGGCAGCACCACCTCTGCTGCCCCTGCACTACCTGCCCTCTCAGATAGTCCTGCCCTGGAGACCGGTCCTGTGATACCCTCCAGGAGCAAAAGCAGAGATGGTGATTTTATCACCCTCACCAAGATGCCAGGGATGATGCATAGGGTTGCACAATGCACTGTTGGTGCACGCCTATGCCAGCTGGAGAGGATGCTCACCCTCATTTTATGCAGTAGTAGGAGAAGGAGATGTCAAGTACTCCAGCCAGAGGCACAGTGATGACACTCCAGTGGGTGAGGACTCAATTCTCACACTCACCCAGCTTGACAACCATGGGTTCTGGATATCCCCAGCCTCACCCCAATCATGGTGTCCCCCAACCTTTTGTGTCCATCACCATTCCTGTCTCTTGTCTGTCTGCAATTGTTTCCTTATCTACCCAACTTACCTGACCCAGACATACCTAAATCCCTTCCCCAACATTCCTGTCTCTCTCAAGGCATCTGTCTCAAAATAAAATCATCCCATACATAGCTCTGCATTTCACACACATCTTCATGACACACTTGATTTGGTCCATTTGGCTATACAACATGATTGTGCTGTGGTCAGTCCTCTGTCTGGAGGCGATAGTCCAAATTCAGTTAATATTTTGCACATATGTTCACTTTAGACTGTTAAAGAAATGGATAGTTATGGTTCTTTCCTACCACCCTCCTGCACATTCCTGCCCTGCTTTCCCTTTGTTCTTCCCCCTGCTTGCTCCCCATTTTACCACTGTCCTATCTTCCCCATTTCTTTTCTTTAATGCATTATTGCACGATGGTGTGCACCATGCACCAACATGCATCAACTCTAATGCGAAATTAGTTAAAAGTATTATACACAGCTGTATTTGAACCCAGTACCTTCTGGCCCCAAAAAGGAATGTATCACTGCATTAACTGTATTGACATGTGCTGCCACAGAGTCAGTTAAGTAGCAGGTGTATTCCAGAGACTCAGTACTAACAGTCAGATGCTGTTCTTCTCCCTGCTTGCTCCCCATTTCACCACCTTCCTATCTACCTCATTTTAACATCTTTAATCTGGTCAAAAAATAGAATCACACGCAACACATATAGGTAGCAGAAAAAGCAATGGATCCCTTCACTTTTTGGGCTACATTTTTGCACGGAGGTGCGCATTATGCACCAATGCACAGAGACGTGAGCGTTGGCAAAATCCTATAGTTATCTCTGTACAATGCTGCTTAACCCCCTGTGCTATGCCAACACACAGCAACACATACAGTTCATGTCATTGCATTATCACTCTGTAATGAAAGCATTTTAAAGTATTAGCTATACCTGTATTCAACCCTGTACCAAAAAAGGAATGTATTACCATGTGCTGCCACACAGTCAGTTAAGCAGCAGGTATATTTAATAGACTCAGTATTAACTGTCAGGCTTTAGCAATATGGCTTGCATTTACACACTACTTACCTGCATGCAAACATGTGCATCTCACATGCATATGCACTTTGCTAACTGTAGCACAAACCCACTGCTCGCCACACAATGGAAATGTACATATTATGCTGTATTACTGCTGTTTACTGTCCATTTCCTGTGTATGACATGGAATTACACGTGGAAACATTACAAGCTGAGGGCCCTAACAGTATGTCTTATATTTACAATACATCCATGTATTAACCCCCCCCCCCCAAGCACTGCAACCCTGGGGTCTCAGTACTTTTTCCATACATATATCAACCACACAGTACAAAATGTAATATCAAATGTTGTGTGCTATGCAATACACAATCAATCTGCTAACATACAGAACTACAGCTATTGACCCATATGCCTAAAAAGCCTTATCTGCAAGGCTAGTGCAGGAATCAGGATGGACCATATCCACAGGGACACAGGTGACCTTCAACACAATTGACTCTACCTATTCTGTTTTTGTCAAGGGTAGATCTTGCTTATTGACCCTTGTGGACTTCTTGAATACTGACCAGAAAGACCTGGATGACGGATAACAGTACATAATGCCTTTGTTGAGTTATCCAAGGCCTTTGACACTATCCCCCATTCATGTCATAGTGAAGATCTCCCATCTGGAAATTAGGCCATACAGTATTAGATGGATAGCCAACTGGCTCAATGACAGAACACACACTCTCAAAGTTGGGAACTGCACCTCCACCACTAGCCCACCAATGGAATACCACAAGGATCTGTGCTGGGCCCACAACTGTTTGGAAAATACTTCTCTGAAGCACAGCCAACAGTAGATGGCCTGTGGTTTACCAAGTTCACATATGACTGTTAACTGGATGCACTCATTTAGAGTACCCAGTGATGGTAACATATTACATAAGGAGCTGACACAGACTAATGACTGGTGCCAAACTCATGGACTGAACCTTAAAGCAAACAATGACTCATTGTCCCCCCTAATCTCAAACACAGTGTTGTAAGACTTGGAAACACATGTTGATAGCAATCTACACTTTTATCACTATGTGCCCATAGTGGTGACGCACAAAATGCATTGTGTGCATCATGCATACGGACATCACATCCAAGACCAGGGTAGTCATACCTCTGCTGGACTCTACCCTTATCACACCAATAATGGAATGCAATGCTCATGTCAGTCTGTAGCTCACCAGACACCTGCAGCAACTAGAGAAGACACAGAGTTGTGCCTGGGAGAATCGCAAGCCTACAAACATGACATAGCTGTCACTGTACTCGGTATCATCCAGGCTGCTGAGAGGTGACCTATGCCTGCCCTGCAGAGCAGTCTCAGACCCTGCCCTTCTGGAAATGATGGACATCTGCAATTCAAATGGGACAAGAATAATTTGCCACAGAGTTCTCAACCTAGCCTGTGACAAACAAAACATGCTGGGGAGACAAGGATATCCCACATCAATTCACACTCCTCTGTAATAGACTCCCACTGCATGTAAAGCAGTGCTCCTCAATGACCCTGTTCAAGCGTAAACTTGAGTACTGGTTGGGTGATTGTAAAGTCACCTGTGGGCTGGCACCTATGTCCCTCATGGACAGGTCCACTTGGTGTTGCTCATAAACTTGCTCTGCTAAACACAACCATCCAACTATGCTCAATAAGCGTAATTGTGTTTGGCTTCTAAACACCCTAGTGCTATTAGGCTAGTGGCCTCATATGAATCTATGAAGTTATGTGCCTATGCAAGCCTTCCAACCTGTTGTCCTCCACATAGCCTGTTGATGTCATTTACAATAAGTTCACCTGCATTCTTGTATAAATCAGACTTGTGCCATGGCACTTGTGTAAAGTATTGCGTTCTATAGTCTGTGTACGTAGATAGGTTGAGGTTCTGTTCTCACTGCAGTCAACTTGGTGTGTATGTGTCTAGACAGCAGAATAGAAGAGAAGTGTATATCCTACAGTTATTTCTTCAATGACATGGATTGCCAGTATTTTGATACTTGCATATACCTACACATCCATTTTGTGAATGCCTCCCAACCCCTTGTCTCCCACATGGCCTGCTGATATCATCTACTATAAGTTCACCTGCACTCCTGTATTAATCAGACTTGTGCCATGGCGTTTGAGTAAAGCATTGTAGGTAGGGGTTTCATTCTTACTGCAGTCAACTGATTTTGTGTGTGTGTGTCTGAGCTCATGCTTGACATTACAGACAGCATGTGGGACACTGTTACCGTCTCAACAGACACTACTGATGTCATCAGGTATAAAGTGTTGTCTGACACACTTGCAAGTTAGACTTCAGCTGTGGTGCTTGCATAAAGTACGGGGTTCTGTAGTCTGTGTAATTACATGGGTAGGGGTTCTATGCTCACTGCAGTCAAGGGTGTGTGTGAGCTGTTGCTTGACATTGCAGAGAATATTTTACACCACCATGTGGGACACTGTTATATTTTCCTCAACAGACACTGCAATGTCATCAGCTATATCACATTTTTGCATATGCAGTACTACCACCAGGGCAGGGTCGGAGACTGGTCTGGAAACCAGACAGTGACGGATCAGGCACAGATCCCTGGGGTTTGCCAGTGGTGGCAGCTCTACTAGTACAAGCTGAGTCACCAAATTTCACAGGATGTGTTCTGCTAGTGAGCCAACTGGTTACACATCAACTGATGTAATGTTTAATCCCCAGCTTGTGGGGTTTCTCAATGATACCGGAGTGTGTGATTGTGTCAAAATCCTAGACCAGATCACAATAGGCATTATGCAATGTCTTACCTTCATCCAGGCCTATCACACAGAATCAGTGGGCTATGACAACTTCACAGATCACCTGTGGTGTGACTCAGCATATACACCTTCCTGATGTGGTTGAATACGCAGTTCAACACATCCTCCACATGGCCTATGCTCCCATACAAGGGTGTATATCAACATGCATCCACATGAGTTGGAGAGACAGCACCCGATGCATGCATGTATAAAGACATCGTGAGTCTCCTTGACTATGAGGTAGATGAACTTGTCATTATAGACCTTTTCTACATGTACATAATATTCCAGGTGTGTGCAACCAATCTGTGTGAATTGTTAATGCTACATCAGGTCCATTACATCTAACAGATGTCTTCAAAGAGGTCATCGAGGACATGCATAATGACAACAGCATCATTTTGTGGAACTTGAACAGGTCAAGGCATTTGACACAAATCCACATGAGGTATTCAATCAACAGTGTTATATGTGGCCATAAACAGTTGTATCACCAAATGGGTAGACCACTGTATGACATACACGGCATCTCACTATGTTGAAATTTGTGACATGACATATCTCAGGTCCAGTGATCAGGTCAGTACATCTGGGGTGTCTCTGCTAGGCCCTTTCCTGCCCAGTAGTTAAGTGATGGAAATCACAGATAACATATGCATGCTGTGTCCAAACAGCTGCCTGAAGGACCACAACTTGTGAGCAATCATTGACTCCAACTGTGATATCAGTCAACACATAACAAAAACTGCTGCCACAGCCATGACAACATGTGCATTGACAAGAAATATGGAGGGATTTGTTGAATCAGAAAAATGACACACAACCCATGTATAATGTGGATATCACACCCTATAATCAGCCCAATAGGTATGCGACCTGTGTCTTGTGGGTAGAGGGTAGGTGGTACATTCATCAGCATGTGGTCACAGTACTGACTACTCCCATGAATGTAACACAACTATTGGGTATACGAAGGACATGCACATCAGAAGCCATAATAACTTCATGGTTCCCAGCCTTCTTCACACAAATAATTGTGTACAATGCATGTGTAACTGACGTGTACCACCTTTGTCGCAGTGCACTGTCACACAGCTTGCTGGCCATACCTAAGTATTCTTTTTGTGGAATATACAAGACTGTCTGATGGTGCAGAACATCAATCAAGTTGTTACCAGATGCACATGTGCTACCTGTTCTGCTTATGCACACACTGCATACATAGATGTTTGACATTAATGGCATGTATCTTTTCCATGACAGTATGGATTGTGCTGTATAGATGTATATATATGGATTCACTTTAGAACATCAAAATACCATAACACTGAAATTCAAAACATTGAGACCAAAATCTTGAAAATTCAAAACACTGAAAACTCGAAACATTGAATCCCATAACATTGAAAAACATAGGAAACCAACATTTAATATATGCCAGCACAACTACATACAGAAACAAATAAACAAACCATATTACACTTCTCTAAATATAAGCAGGGGGCAAGTCCCCCCTGCACCTCCCATGTGGGGGGCTGTGCTCCCCACCCCCTACTATTTAAATATATCAACTCAGAGATCACACTACACAGAACAAAACAGCAAACATGCCATTCCGCTCTTCATGACTGACTGTTTAAAGTGTAAAAAGCCATCCTCAACCTTTTCTTAGAAACACTTCACTGTTAAAACATTAAACATTACTATATATCTCTCCAATACTTACTGGAGTTTCATAGCTAACCTCAGTCATGTTCCCTTCTTACTTGCTATACTACAAGATAACACATAATTTTAGTGTAGTGTAGTGTGATATCACAGGGTGTGTGTGTATACACACACACTTATATATGCCATGCACACAAGACAACTAGCCTGTATTGCCCATACTGTTGCATACAGGTATAGCAGTATCCCTCCTAACACCTCCAGCAGAGGACAGTGTGCATGGTTACCCTCAGAGTGTGGATGTATCATAATAGTTGTTCAAGAGTGTGTGTGTGTGTAGACTCATCTCTTATCAATCTACATCACATATCTTATGTCAGAGGCATGGGAGTAGTGGTAGTATTAGTCTGATATTGTCCATGATTGTGGTTGGTTATTGTAATATTTTCCATGATCCTTTACCTATGGTCACCTTGCTGGAGACCTCTGCTGAGACTACACTCATATTCATGCATATCAGTTTGCACAGCTTCACAGTACATACCCTACCCCAATTGTATGTCAAATCCCAGATGGAGGTCCTCTGCATTATTCATGTAAGGATGCTTACCTCACACGGACATCCTCCCCATTATTATGTCATCTTGTGTGACAGTCACAGGCAACACTTTTCTTTAATATACAAACCGTACTGTACCATATTGATATGTGCTTGGTGTTTTTTGCTACAATCATTTTCCATTTTCATGCTCTCCTATGCTGTACATGAGTGAGTTTCACCTGTCCTCTTTCCCTGTGTTCATTCCTACAATTCATCTGTGTCTCCCTATTGAATACACACACTTCTCCTGAGTGATCATTTTACATGGTAGTCCCATGCCCTGTTACAGATCATTAACACAGCTTCAGTACAGAATGCCAGGAATGAGATATCAAAATACTCCACACTGTAGGTACATTGTCCTGTACTGTTTGAAACATATACTTCACATTCATACCATTCAACTGTCCAGATATTCCCAGGAAGTCCAGATGTTTTCCTAATCAAATTTGAGGCCTTCTGCCATATCACTAAGATGATCTCTGCACTGATGTGACTCGATATTACGTACATTTTAGTGCACACCCCTCAACTGTCCTGATTTTTGTAGAATATCCAGATTTTGTCTCATTTTTGTGATCTTTTCCTCATAAAATTTTTGTTTTCTGGCAAATCACTGGCATGACATTGCTAAGTGAAGTCAGAAACTGATGACTGACATTTGAAGTTTCAGACTTTATGCTCTTCAGGCAGTTCATGCTAATGTACATCCTATTTATTCTATCAACCTTTTTTAAGTTTGGAAGCGAAATATTAAATATCTGTCCCTATTTTAGGGCCTTTGTCCCCCTTTATGTATGCCCTTGTCTTCATATCTTGCTCAAAGGGGATGACAGGTATGCTTGAGTTTCATTCTACCATATGTCTACGCGACATCTATGGCAATTATGTCCCTATTTCTGGTTAAATGTCCCTGCATTATGTTGGCCTTTGTGGAGATATGTTGAACTAACAGATTCACAGCTATCTGTGAAGCCCAGGTGGTCATTGTAGTATTCTGCACAAATCCGCGGAACCGTAGGTACTCTGTTTTACAAGGAATTTATATCTGCATTCACTTACATGCTTTCCTGACTGGCAACATGGTCAAAAGAACAACATCAGAGTGTGTGGTTAAGGTAACATGGCCCTAAATGATCCACACATACAATAAATGTATTTAGTAGTGTCTGGGTCAATTCTTGTGAAATTTCACCTTGGGGTGGTGACCAAAATTTTAATTCCCCCTACCATGATTCATTGACTTGCTTCTCTCTCCTTTTTGGGCCAACCTCTCTGCCATGCAAAGAGGTAAAAACTGATTGTGCTCTAAAAATTCCAAACCTTATTGTTCAGGCAAGGTCCCTGGGCCAGCAGCATGGTAAATATCATTAAACAGCGGAGACCCAGGTGAGGGAAGGTAATTCAATGTTATTTGAAAAGGTACCATGTGGGTTATTCTTTCCGAGGAAAGGATAGGCTAAACTCTGAAGGTAATCTTGTTCATCTCTTAATGGTTTATGGCATTTTCTCGATTTAATATTGTCAATAGACTGATCAATGCTGTTAAATATTTGAAAATAATTGTTGCTCTTCACTTCAAACAAAAGATCGTTCTTCAGAGGAGAGTCAGTAATTTGAATTTCTTCAAGTAATCAGTCCATCTTCCTCTTGTTGCCCTAATGATAACCCTCAAAACTTTACAACAGCAATCATCAAAAATACTTCTCAGTTCATCAACTTCCCTTGTCTCAGAGATACTGTGTGGAAACTTCCATACTCTGAGACCTTTAGGGACCCTGTTCTGTTCAATGCATTCTTTAAGGTAGCAGTTATCAAGTTGCAAGGACTTAAATTTAAATATTTTCTTTCAAATAATGTAAGTTGTGTATCTAAAGTACCACTTACTGTATGGAGAGTCCTTGTAGCTGCTTGTTCAAATGGCAAATGCTTGAGCCAAGTGGTGAAATCAAATTCCTTTCTGTCAGTAACTGATTCACCTGGTAAATCCATTAAAACAGGTGTTTAGTTAACTCATGGCAAGTGTTTGTAAGCAAAAGCAGTATACTGAAAACCTTTAGTGGTTTGGGAGAGGAACATATTAATGTCACAGAGTGTGTTAGCATGGTGACCATCCAAAACAGACTGAACAAAGGAAGTGGACGGCAGATCATTAGATCCATTTGAATACATACTCAAATTAAGAATAGGTGTCAAAAGTTGTACAAGCTATGTAAGCTGGCAAGTAAGTGCATTAAGTTCAGTTAAGCAGGAATTCATGAATGAAACATGGTTCAATCCCATTCCCGTCTGGGCAGGGCCTCGCATATTCTCAGTGGACATAGAAAAATTCTCCAGATCAAATATGAAAACCAAAACAAATAGAGAAAAAGTGCAGCAGGGCAGACAACTAACCAAAATAAAACTACAAGCACCACTAATATCCTCAGGAAACATGCACAAGACCCATAAGTTAGAAACAAAACTTTAATAAACACAAGTTAAGCGCTTTCGTCCAGTTTAACAGGACTTCATCAGAACTGGTGTTAATAAATTAAGACACATTTAATTTAAATACCCTTCATCAAAAACCACATGGTCAAGTATGACCAATGGATTACAAAATACAATAAAACAGAACAACCACAATTAGGGTTAGTAAATCAATAGAAACCAAATCAACTTTGTTGCAGCTTAAAACCTAATTAAGACGGACTCCTTATAAAAGCAGATGAAAGCAAGTTTCATAACCTTGGTTGGTAAATGTAATTAAATATAAAAAAAAAAAAATTAAACCAAGTTTAAGATTAAAAGATACAAACAACTCAAAGTATAATAGTCTAAGACCTATTTACAACTTGGCAGCTCGCAATTGCAGCATGCTTTTAAAGATATTCCATCATTTAAACCTGGGGGTGTACATACATTCAGTTTTAATCTGCCATATCAAGCTCTTTATACTCTATTGAACCTGGACCAAAATGAAGGAAAATAACTTAGTGTGTTTTGTGCACATAATTTTGTGTTTAAACAGTGCATTGTTGAAGTTCTTCATTTTAATAGCATAGTAATATTCATAAATCCTTTTACGGAGTGTGCGCTCCATTTTGTCAACATAAAATGCATGACAAAAATCGCAAAACGCTATGTATATTACCCCTTTAGAATTACAATCACATGGATAATTTAATCTAAACTCATGTGGAACAGTACTTGGTTTTAGCTCCTTCCCCTCATGTAAATATTCACATCGTCTACAATGCCATTTTTTTTAAACCCTTCAACTTAGTATTATCTGCAACTAGTGAGGTAATAGAACTTGTTCCTTTTGTATACAAAATATCGCTTGGACCAAGACATTGAAAAAGCTTTGGATCCACCTTGAGTAGTTTCCAATTATTTTTGATAAGTTGTCTTACCACTGGGGTTTCGCTACCAAGCCTTATTAATACAGTTAGCTTTCTGTGTTTTTAAGACCAATTGGGTTTTTTTACCCAACAGTGGGGAAAACAGTCTAGTCTTTTTTTTTTTCAACACTTCTTTGATATCAAGTAGCATTTTCTCTGGGTATCCCCTAAATAAACACCACAGAAATCTTGCATTGTCTCTACGGTGCCACTATATTAGTAATGACCATTCCGCCTAATGGCACATTTTCTCCTTCTTTCCTTAAGGCGTTTATGTCTTAACTGACATAAAAGCATATTATTTTTCTTCTTTTCTTGGTAGTCTGCATAGGAGTGAAGTCATGTTTTTCTGTCTTCACTACTACGGACTTAACCCACTAGGTAGTATTTTTATGCTACTGCCTACTTCCAATTTGTTAATACTTGCAACATCATGCAGAAAACATAAGCTCTACAAATTAATAATAAAGCTTTGACTTCCTATTGCACTATTCAAGAAAATAAAGCTTACAGTTTTTTTTTTTTTTTTAGGAACTCTGCACAACAGTGATGCCATCTGCATCATCACTGCAAACTTATCTTATTACGCAGTATTTTCATCCTACTGCCTACTTCTAGTTTAATACCTTCAATGTCATCAACCTTCTTTTTTTTACATTTTTTACATGGGGTTGGGGTGTCACATCAACTTTTATCACTTCCTTCAATTCAGAGCCACTCTCCTACCTTCTTTGACAGTCATGCCTGACTGCTGCGTGTCTTTTCTCACACAATCCACCATCACTTTACTAGAAACCTTTTCCTCTTGCCTTCATCCCATCTCTCTTAAATCTTCTTCAACAAATCATCTTTTACTTTCCTGTCCATGTGCCAGAAATACTGGAATCTGTTCTCTATGACCTTCTCTGCAATTAGAACTACTTCAGATTCCGCTCTAATGTCATCATTTCTTCATTTGTCCCATAGTATGGATCCTACCACCCATTTAATTCACTTAGCTCCATCACCTCTAGCTTCCTTAACTGCTATGCCTTTACTGCCTAAATTTCTGTAACATACAGAAGTACTGGTTACACCACTGCTTTGTCCATTTTACTCTTAACTTCTTTTGCATTCTTCTGTTACACACTACCCCTAATACCCTGTGCCATTTTACTGTCAGTGCCTTTAACTCTAGTTTTAACCTCATCACTCACTTACCTTCTTCTCAAACACCCCTTCCAGATACTTGACGCTGTTGACATGCTCCACTATTTCCTTTCTACTTTTCCCCCCATTTGCTGCTATAATGATTGTCTTGTCTGTACTTAATTTCATCTCATGTGACTTCAATAATCAGTAGGAGAATATAATGCAAAACTGAAGTTCCTGTTCATAGTCTGCTTGTAATGCCACATTGCCTACATACAGCAGCTTTGATGATCTGTCCCCTTCAATCTGTTTGCTAATGTAGTCCATCACCAGTATGAACAGCAGTGACCCAGAGCTGAACCCTGCTTCACACCAACTCCCACTGAGAACCCCTCTGTGAATCTGAACACTGCTTGTACTTGTGCCAATGTGTCCTTGTCCATAGCCTGTCCTAATTCTAGCAATGTTTCTGAGACCTCAAACTTTCATATAACTGTCCAAATCAGCTTTTTTGGGAAATTGGCATATGCTTTCACCAAGTCTAGGAATGCCCAGTTGGACTCTTTCCTCATTAACTTCTTCTCCACTACCTGTCTCACTGCAAACAGATCAGTTGTGCTGCATCCTGATCAGAATCCAGATTGCTCATATCCCATCTTACTTTCTACTACTCTGATTATTCATTTATCAGTCACCCTCTCTAGCACTTTAATGCAGCATGACAGGAGTTTGATACCATTATACTCCTACATTTGTGAATGTCCTCTTTATTTTTGTACATTGGTACTAGCCCTCCAGTCATCTGAGATACGACTTTCTCTTCATACTATTATAAGTACACTAAATAGACATTTCTCCTCTAAATCACTCAACATCTCGGTCATATCTGCTGTGATCTCATCTGAACCTGCTGTTTTTCCTGACTTCATTTTCTTTACTGCTGTTATTTCTTCTAGGGTGAGGTGGTCTTATTTTTTCACTGAAAGATGAGTACGGGCAGTACAGTTTTTGTGTGTTTTCTTAGGTCCATAGTAGTTTACTAGGCTAACAACCACAAGAGCCTTTTTAAGCCTAGCCATACATCCCAAATCTCTGACAAGTTCTGACACTCTTGATAAGTGTAAGCATGGACCTGGGAGATGAACCATTTACAGGTTACCTGTTCACATTAGAGACATACATGCCAAACCAGGGATGAATTTTTGGTTTCCCATCCAATTGCCCAAGTTGCACTTGAATTGGGTTAGGGAGGAACTCTGCTTCACATGGATGGGGAGCCTGTTCCATAGATGGGGTAGTCTCTGGGATACATACCTATCTCACCAGCAGGTCCTATTTAGATCACAGGCAAGGTTTGTGTCTTTAGAATGGGTAATTCTGGTGCTGTTTGTTTTGTGCATATGTCCATCAGAGTGGGGTCTGACAATGCCCTGTATGCCAGGCATAGATCTCCCCTCAAAAGCCTGTAGGAGACAGAATACAGGAATAGGGCCTTGAGATGGTCTGCATAGGACATTTTACTTATGTTCTGTATTCTTTTAGTGAGGAACCTCTGTGGAGATACCAATTGTTGGATATGGCTGGTTGAGTACATACCAAAAGGGGCATTGCACTCAATGTCAGGTCTGATGAATGCTGAATACAGTGGAAAAATGACTTCTTTGGACTTAGATGCCATACCTTTATTTATAAGTTGCACAACATAGAATGATTTCCTCACCACTATAGACACACGATGGTCAAAAGCTGACTTACTATATGTGTCCTATGTCCTGGACTACTGGATCAACTCTAAGGGGTGTGTTGTCAATACGATAGTTACCAGGGGCAGATGACTTCCCAAAGGATGCTATTATGCATTTCTTGGCATTTAGTTTTAGTCCATGGCTGTGACACCAGTTGTTTGTCTGTGTCAGTCCCTCCTGGAGAACATCTGTGTCAGTGTGAGATTCAAATTTGCAATCATCTGCAAATTTAGTCAGCCAGAGACCACTGACATTGGCCTTGACTTCTGAGAAGTAAATTCCAAAAAAGACCGGTCCAAGGACTGATCCCTGAGGGACTTCACTTGTGACTGGCCTCTTTGTAGAGGTGGACTCCCCAATTCTAACTTTCTGGGTCCTTTCTGTAAGCCAGTTGGCTATCCACCTGATGACATATAGGTTTGTACCTAACCTCTTGAGTTGGTAAGCAATGCCTGAGTGGGGTATTGTGTCAAATGCCTTGGCTGGGTCAAGGTAGGCAGTGTGAATGAATTTGCCCTCATCCATTGCTTTGGTGACCTTCTCAAAGAAATCCACCAGGTTGAGTAGGCATGATCTACCATTGACAAAATCAAACTGGGTTGGGTTCAGTGTCTGGAGGTTTACTATATCTCTATTGATCATCTCCATGATAATTCTTTCCATGGCTTTACATATAAGGCTAGTGAGACGTAGGGGGTCTGTAGACGGCCCACCTTTGTGCAGAGGGATGACTGTTGCCTTTCTCCATTCATGAGGCACAAAGCCTGTTTGGAGGCTACAGTTGAATAGTAATTCCAGATGCCCTGATAGGTCATGTTTCATGCTATTTAGAAGACATCCTGGGATATTGTCTGTGCCCGTTGATACAGTGTTCTTGGTCTTAGACAGCACTAAGGACCTTTTCCCTAGTGATAGTAGGGGGAGTTATATTTGATATGGCCAGAGGGAAGGTTGAGAGGGAGAGAGAGGGGGGTAAAGTTGGAGCTGAATTTATCAGTCAGGAGGTTTGCTATATCTTCTGGTTCAGTATAGGTGGCTCCATTTACAATGAGCTCTGCACACAATTGCGTATTGCATTTGAGGTTGCAGACACAGCTAAATAATGCTTTGTGGTTGTCCTTGGCCTGGGAGGCCAAACTTGCCTCAAATTTGGCTTTGGTAGACTTTGTTTTTCCTCTGAGTTGTTTTATATAGCCTATTGATTTTGTGATTCCACAATGGTGGCTTGTTTTTTGAGTTAGTTCTGTACTTCTTCCTGGTGGGTACAGCTGCCTCTATACAGTTATTACCATGATTGTGCAGGGTTTTTGTTAATAGTTCTGCATAGGCAGCAATGTTTGCAGGGTTTACAGGGGCATGAAATTTTGCCAGGTTCTCAATTGCAGGAGGTTAGCCTTAGAATAGTTCCTGAATATTCCAGGTTTAGCTGAGGGTCCAGCTTTATTTTCACTTCAAAGGAGACCATTCTGTGGTCTGACCTTACCAGGGAGGGCATGCGAAAGTCTCCCATATTGGTGAGGACCAGATCCAGTATGGTTGCACCCCTGGTTGGTGTATTGATGATCTGGTCCAGGGAGTTTGTGTTTACAAAATCCAGGAATGTATGTACATTTGGTGACATGTAGGATTCCCAGCTAATAGTGGGGTAATTAAAGTCACCCATGAATATGGCATTGGGTTGGATGGTTAGTGTTTCTAATGCGTTTAAATATATGGTATGGGTTTCCTGGGTCATAGAGGGGGACCTATAGCTAGCAAGGAAGTGGTATTGGATTTTACCTATGGTGATTTGAACATGGAGCAGCTCAAGTGCATTTTCCTGTTTGACCAGCCTTGAAGTATATTTATTTTTAATGTAAATAGAGACACATCCACCTTTAGTCGCTGCCTGTGAAGTAGCTGGCCTAAATGTATGGAAGGCATTACAACCTTGTACTGTGGGCGTGCTCTTCGCAGCTTTAAACCATTTCTCAGTGACCACACAGATGTCAGCATTCCCTAGGGTAAACAGAGCTTCTAGGGAGTGGAGTTTTTGTTTAGACTCCTAGCATTGAGCAGTAATACATTTAGATTATCTTGGTTTTCATTTGCTATGTCGGAAGTACTTTCAGATTGGCATTGCCTAAAAAAGGGGGAAGACAATGTTTTAGCTAATACTTGAAAGCCTAGAGGGGAGAGGTGCAGACCATCCCTGGCAAAACAGCGTGGTCTGTTGGCCATCTCCTTCTATGCTGACAAATTTTACATCCCCTTAGAATGACACCAGAAACTAAGTCAATTATTAAAATCAATCATCTTTTGTTTGTATTGTGGCATCATCCTTGGAGAAGATAAAGTGCTGCTCAATGCTAGGCTCATACCAGCATGAGACACATATTCTGAGAGCTCCATGATGTCTCTCTTCATATACTATGACCAACACATATTGGTAATTATGGCCAAATGACCTGAGTGAATGTGTAATGTGGCAGATCCTAGCCCCTGATAAGCAACTGACCATACTTTTCTCCTTACTCAGCCTGGTGAGAAGGACATCAGTGTGTCTCATGATGGAGTCTCCAATGACTAGAATGTAGGATTATCTGGTGGCATGCCTTATGGCCTTAGAGGTAAAGGCTCCATGAGATGTAGCACTATGTGTTGATGTGGGTGGTTTTGAAAGAATATAGTTGGGGCTGCTGAGGGTATTTGTTATGTGTACTTCATTTAGGAGGTCTTTGTGGTTTAGGAAGGTTACATGCAAGTACCTCAGTATATGTGAGTCGATATGTCTGCTTTGAATTGTGCATGATGGCTGCAGCATGTGTACTACTGACAACCTTATTGACATTGAGTACTTATGTGAGAGCGTTGCCTCCACTGACATTGTGTAAATACATCTCTCACATACCATATCAGTTTGTTTGAGAATTAATTGGTTGTCAGTAAACATGAGGCAATTTTTACATTGCCTCAGGATGCCCATATCCACCAAGCCGGTAATGAAGACAGTAGGTAAGTTCATATCCTTGGCAACAAACCCCTTTTTATTGATTAGAGTTTTGGAGTGAGAATATCAATCACTGTCAGGAATATCCAGTTTGCAACTATGTGGACAGTGTTTGTCACTGCAAACTAGTTGTCCTGTGTGCAACTAGGTATTGGAGAAATTGCAATTGTGCTTTTACAGGAAAAATGTCAAAGTGTCTGAATCTATACAAAGCACTGCCAAACACTTGAGGGGAAACCAATACATAGACCCTCAAAATTTAAGGATGAAGTATTTAGGCAGATATTCTGAAGTTAGAAACAAATCAAGCAGTACTTCCCGAAAACAAAGACTTAGCTTGTCAAGAATGATGAAAAGGGGAGTCACATGAATGGCTTCTACTAACGCTGGTCTCACCACAGCTTCACTCTGAAGGGATACAATGCTCTTTTGTTCTTCTCTCACCAGAAGTAAAATGCTAGCACCAATCCTAAGAAGAGAAGCAGGCCACATCCTGTTTGGTGACCCATAGTCTAGTCCCCCGATGATGCAAGAGTCTGTAGTCTTGTAACCTTTTTCCGGTAGATGCCTTGAATAGCAACCAGACCAATCAGGAATGTTAAGTATAGACACTCACTCCCCAACCAGAAACAGTCAGGAATTAATGTACTCTGCTGCTTCTCTCACCAGGACCCACCAACAACAGCAATATTTACTTACACTCTGCTTCCCTCTGGATCATCATTGTTCTGCTAATGTTGTCAAATATTTGCCTCCCCTCCACAAACCACATTGATCCACATCTATCAATATTGGTATCATCTTTGCCATTTTTAGTCATAGAAATAAACACTTTATCATCATGGTTTAAAATTTAAATGTGCCTATATGAAGCTGGATCAGATGGGTCTTTACCATCTTTAGGTATTACAGACACCACAATTTATTTCCAGGATGTTGATGCTTTCCCTCCTTTTAAAATATTCTTAAACACAACCTTCCAGATCTTTATCGGTTCCTTTCCTCCTAGCATCCAATCTTCGACCAGAATACCATATATTTCTGGAGATTTTCCTGCAAGTTGGTTATACATCACTATTTTTATCTCATCTCCTCCTATCTAAACTGTTAATTATTGAGCCGCATCTACCTCTAACCTTGGAAAACTTAAGTCTTCCATAAATATTTCCATTTGTGCTTTTTATTGATTTCTCCACTTCTCTGCTTCACACAAAACTTTCATAAAATTTCCGAAATATCTCTAACACCTCTACAGGATCTTTGCTTATGTTTTTCTTGTTAGAGGCTCCCTAAGTTTGGCAACAACCCATTCTACTGTTGATACTTCTAGGACTAGGGCCACTGGTACTGTTTTGAGGATGTTTGTGTGACTGCAATCTCAGAATGTCACAGATTATGTTAAAATGTCATTTTAACTTCTTCCTTGCCTAGAGATTTAGTGTTTGGCCTCTGCTGCAGATGTAATTAAAAAGTGTGATGAAAGGGGTAAGCTGATCCATGGAATCTGTTAAGATTTTTCAGCCCTTCTTTTCAAAATTTTCCATGGGATTTCCTGTCTCCTCTCTCAGTTTTGGCAAAAATGAGAATAAACGGTCTCAACAAAATATATCTAAAGAAACATTTAAGAAGAAATGGCAAAACTGGTCTTGAACCTCCTAAAACCAAGAACAGTCCAAGAAGTCTGGATGACTATTCAGGAGATCTTGAAACCCCCCTCCTACCCTGTCCTCTTCTTCCAGAAAATCTGAATCACCATTTTTTAGTTTGGCAACAGATAGCTTCAGAGATTCTGAAAATAATTCATTAAGGTTACAGATGGCTGAGAGAGAAAAATTCCCCCTTCACGGGGGTCATTTCTAATCCTTCACATCAGACCCCTTTGTTTCCACCAGTTCTTCCTCACATGCTGTCCCAAGGAGTGATAGAACCAGTTCCTCCTTCCCAGGTGGGGAAGGGTTTTTATTTAAAGATGTTTCTAGTGCCAAAGAAAGAAAATTCTTGGAGAATAGCTCTGGCTCTCTCTTTCCTAAACCTGTTTGTGATAGTGTCCAAATTCAAAATTATGTCACTTCACAAGCTGTCACCTCTTCTTCCTCTCATATTTCATGGCAACACTAGACTTACAAGACATTTATCACATAGTAGCACAGGCAGAAGAGGAACAGAATCCAATTAACTCTTCCTGGATCAGCAAAAACTTCCTTTATTTACTAAGTAGACACAACGAACAGTATAGACAGACAGTATAAAGTGATATCCACACAAGCGTTTTCGCCTGAGACTATGTCAGGTTTTTTTCAAGATAATCACTAACTCTTTTTGCACTGCTTATATAGTTAGGTCGTCACTTCCACAAATTTACTTCATTTGTTTCCAATTAAGCAATTCTTACATTAATTGGTACTCCCTAGTACATCCCCATTATGCTGTGTGTGCACTAAACATCAAGTATTAAAGCACAACATTTTACGCACCTAACAATTAGACTGTGTATTACGCCAAAGCACATATATAACATAAAAATTGATTATAACAAAATAACATAAAAATTGATAACAATATTTCATAAATCATTTAAAAAACTTAAAAAATTGTTATAATAACATCATAAAAAAAATATATGTTTGTGTATCCCAGTCTAAATATCTTCTATAATAATAATAACCACAACCCACCGTGAACTCCTATATTAAATTATGTAAACAGTAGCAGAACATGATAAATAATTAAAATTTGATAAAAATCCAAAACGTAACTTATCTATTAATAACTTTTAGAATCATAATAGTTCAGCAGACATTTTCAACATCTACAACTTTTAACTCATATCTTGCTCTTATAGTAGCCCATGTATAAATATAAAATTCAAAGTAAAAATAAAAGTAGAAATGGTTTATATGTCTGTCATTACTGTACAGATAGCAAAAATGTCCCATATTATATTACACTTAATAAATATATACTTATTGAAAAATGTAAAATAATTTCGAACTCAGAAACAAACAGTGTTAGGGAATCACAATTTCGCTCGTCTTAGTTTTAAAGTACTGTTAATACTAATAGCCTCATTCAACCCTGGTGGTCTAGAGGCATCCAATCTCAGTTGCCACATTAATTCTTTCTGTTCCAATATGGATTCCCAATCACCACCCCTCGGGTTCAAGGGCACTTGCTCAAGCACTAAAAACCTAATAGACATCCTGGGACATACTGCAAGGTGTTTACAAAAAGCATTATTTTCTTTCTTTTTCTGTATGTCATAACAATGCTCATATATTCTTCTACGTAGTGTCCTTTCAGTTTTACCTACGTAAAAACTTCCACATATCTCACAAACCCCTAAATAAATCACCCCTTTAAATGCACAGTTGTAATATGCTTCAGATTTAATTTTAAATTTTCTATATTTAATAAAATAACTGTCAACATTCATTATATATGAACATTGTTTACAACTGTTGCATTTGAAAGTGCCAGTTCTTCCACAATTCACATTCCTTGAGAAGTTTTGTTGTTTTTCAAACATATTTTTAAGGTTGGTGTTTCTAGCATTCACAAAAGTTGGTCTTATAGGTAAGCATTTAATAGTTTCTTCATTAGACCTTAAAATTGGCCAATATTTTAATATAGAATTTTTCACTTTTAGTGAATCGTTGTTAAAAGTACGTATAAATGCTTTATTACGTTCAATATGGGACATGTTATTTTCTCTTGTGGGACATTGTTCTGTAGTAACACCTAGCAGTGGAAAAAAAATGTCAACCCTTTTACTTTTAACTTCTGTTAACATTTCCTCAATCAAATACTTGGGATAACCTCTCTCAAGAAAAGTCAACTAGGAGCAAAGATTCTTTTTCAAATAGTGTATCCGTGCTACACATTTGAGATGCCCTAATAAACTGCCCTTTTACAATTCCTTTCTTTTGTGAGAAAGGGTGTCCACTACTGTAATGCAAATATGTGTTTGAGAATGTGTTTTTTCTATATATTGATGATTGGTTTCACATCAGACCCCTTCGTTTCCACCAGTTCTTCCTCACATGCTGTCCCAAGGAGTGATAGAACCAATTCCTCCTTCCCAGGTGGGGAAGGGTTTTTATTTAAAGATGTTTCTATGCCAAAAAAAGAAAATTCTTGGAGAATAGCTCTGGCTCTCTCTTTCCTAAACCTGTTTGTGATAGTGTCCAAATTCAAAATTATGTCACTTCACAAGCTGTCACCTCTTCTTCCTTTCATATTTCATGGCAACACTAGACTTAAAAGACATTTATCACATCCCTATTCATGTAGATTTCATATGCTTGTTAAGGTTGTGCCAGGATCACATTATCAGTTCTCTGCCTTACTCTTTGGACTATCCACTCTTCCAAGAGTGCTCACAAAGTGTCTAGCTTCAGTTATACCTCATTGCAGGCTACAGGGTATCTTCATTTTTCCATATTTAGACAACTTATCTCTGCAGTCTTTTTTCAAAAGTGTCAGGAATATCTCTCTCTCTCTTGGCCGACAGATCTCTTACACAGACTGGGATTTCAAGAGAATATTAAAAATTAATTTTTATCTCCTTAGACATGATTATGTTGCTGGGATGTAAACTAGACACTTCAATTCAAAGAGCTTTTCTTCCACAGGGGAAAAATTTATCTTTATCTAGATTCAAAAGTTTTCCACTTAGACTTTAGTCACTCAGGATTTTGGGCCTCATGGCATTTATGATTCTCATGATACTCCTGGCAAAACTTCACAAGAAAAAGACACAGTGATATCTCTGAAATCTCTTTGATCCCAGGATCAGCAGCTTTTAACTTTTCAAATCCTAGTGCTGGGGGGGAGGGGGGTTGTCAGAAGTGAAATCTTTTAATGGAGACAACAGATATCCTTAAATCCTGGTCTATCCTTCTCCCTCCCTGCTCCAAAGCAGTCTGTTAATACACATGCTTCTGACTTTGCTTGGGAAGAAGTTTCAGGATGGATACAAGTGCAGGGGTTGTGGGACATAAGGACAAATGCAAGCACATGAATAGCAAGGCAATGCTGCCCTGACCAAGGCAATATACTCTCTAAACTATTTTTAGTCCCCTGTCCTTCAAGTGATTACAGACAATATCACAGTCATGAGGTACCTCAACAAGCAAGGGGATGGAGGCCATACCCCCTTTACAGGCTAGCAATGTTAGCTTAGGATATAGCTTCACAGCACAATCTCACTCTACAGGAATCTTACATTCTGTCAGAGCAAAGCTGTGTGGCAGACAAGCTGATCAGAACCATGGCAGACTCTCATGAATGGAAACTAGATTAAGAGGTCTTTTAAGATTTGATCCCTCTGTGAAGAGTTTAAGTAGACCTCGTTGCCTCCTCTCTGAACCAACTGGCAAGATTCTATTCCAGGACTCCATGTAGGAAGGCCTGGAAGAAAGATGCCATTTTTTTTCTTGGACAGGAATATTTCTGTATGCTTTTCCACCCTTTCCACTAATGCCAATGGTACATCTGATAATTAAAAAAGAATCCAACATCATTGTGGTGACTCCCTTCTGGTCCAGGCATCACCAGAGACTGGAACTACTCACACAAGAAAAAAAAGAGGTGTTTGATGCACGACATCAATCAACTTCAATTAACTATCGGAATGAATGACAGAATTTTAATTCATTTTAGATATATATTTAATGAGGATATACAGCAGGCACTAATGGAGGCAGGAAAGCTGCTACTAGAAAATAATATTGTCAAATGGAAAGAGTTTTCTAGTTGGTACCAACAACATAACCAGCACCATTCAGGATTAGTTATTCTCTGGTACTACTAAGTTATTACCCAATAGCCTTTCTTATTCCTCTATCAAGGTTCATTTATTGGCCATTTCAGCATGTCTGCCCATCATGTCAAAATGTTTTTCAAAGGGGTTTTAAACAGGAGTCCATGAAGAAAAATGGTGCCCACCCCCCCCCTTGGGATCTTACTCCTTTTGAGCCAGCTAATCTGACTGACCTGAGGTTCTTAACATGGAAAACAGTTTCAATGATTGTTCTGACTTGTGCAAGAAATCTGAGTTACAAGCTCTTATGGTGAGTCAACCTATGTCATTTTATATATGGATAGTTTATTTGAGAACTAATCCTTCTTTTATGCCTAAAGCGATATCCAAATTTACTTTAAGCCAAATTATCCATCTCTCATTTTTTTTTCTTGAACCTAAAAACAAGGGAGAAAGGATACTCCAAACCTTGGATGTCCACACATAACTCGGGTACTATCTTCACAGAACTAAATATTTCAGATAAATTGTTTATTTCTTGTGAAGGTAAGAAGAAAGGACAGCCTGTGTCAAAACAGACTATTTCCAAATGGTTGTCTAAGGCTATTACCTTGTTGTCATGTTTGTTTCTTCTTTCGGCTTTTCCCGGTAAGGGGTCGCCGGAACTCCGGTCCGCTAATGATTGGCAGTTGATTTTTACATATTGGCTTGCCAGGCCTGACGCACAACCTTCAACGAAGGTACGCACATTCACGCACGTCTCCACGCAGAAGACGCTCTAGCTGAGAATCAAACCAGACAGCGTCTTATTGTGAGGCGACAATGATATCGCAGCACCACCACCGCGGGTACTCACCATAATAAAACTAGTCCAGGCAGGGTCAAGGCCCACTCTACCACACCCTTGGCTTCTCTGTGGCTTTGGTTGGATTCTAGAAGTTACTATTTGGTCCTCTATACATACTTTATAAGCTTGATTCCTTCTCTAGGTGAGGATCAAACTTTGCTAGGACCATTTTTCAGGGGCTCTTCAACTCTTCTTCTTCTACCTCCCACACTTGGTTAGCTAAGGTAATCTGTCCATATAGCTAAAGCTACTGTAGCAGTAAATACAATGAACATAGTACAATTGTGTAAATAAAACTAACCATAACAGTAGGTGCTTGAATGATCACTCCTGCAGTAGCTGCTCCCTCCCTCCATCTTCTTTGTAGTTTGTGAGTTTTTTTTTTTTTATTCCAGGGTGTGAACATTTATTTATTTATTCTAGCATTGCCCTTTTAGGGCTTAGCTGCCCTCTCCCTCTGCTGTCAGGAAAGCTCCGAGGGTCTTCACTCACAAACTTGCCTTTAATTAGCTTAGCTCAAGCTGCCTAACAGTTAGGCATGTGGAAAGTACTCTGAAGACTTGGACGCTGGCCAGCTGTTATATTCTTGGCAGGATACAAGCCATATTGCTAAGGCTACTGTAGCAGTGATCATTCGAGCATCTACTGTTATGGTAAGTTTTACTTATACAACAACATTTTGCACCTCGTGTGGCTTGGTAATGTAATAAGTTATGATATGAAATAATCCTTAGAGTTTTTAAACCTTGACTGGCTGAGAAAGGGCACATTGCTTAGAACACACAATCTTTCAGTAAATCAAAATTAAATGTATTGCCTGTTTAACACACTTCACTTAGTTCTGTTTTCCTTGGTAAGGATTATTGTGACAAGAGTAATAAAAGCAGACAAATTTGCTTCTCTCTGCCT